>NC_057794.1:48831938-48847153 GCF_018294505.1 Triticum aestivum | reverse complement strand
CTTTTCAGTTTTAAAAAAAATAAAGAAAAATGATGGAAATGTCAAAAAAATAAAAGAAAATAAGTTTCCTATGTGATATGTGGTCTAGTTGTTGGGAAAATTTACAAATATGAATTTCGACTTTATTTGCAAAATCTCTCTGGAATTTGTAAAATGGGCATAACTTTTGCATACGAACTCGGATTAAAAAGTTTTTATATGTGCGGGCCGGTGGGTCGCCGTCGTCGTCCTCGGCGGAGTCGAGGTCGATCTGCCAGCTACGACGGCCTGGCCCCGGCGCCCTCGCTGGCATTCACACCGGTTCTTCTTCCTCCTCCTTAGGCTCCCACCGATGACCGCCGGCGGCGTGATAGCCGTCTCCCAGTACACTGTGGCATGGCGGTCATTAAGAGCCCAGTAGGTCTTGTACTTGCACCGCTTCTTTCTCTGTTTAGTGTCGTCGGAGACAGCCTGATTCATGGCCCAGCGAATGATGTCAACTGTCATCGCGCCCTTCGCTGGGTCAGGAACCAACGTCTTCAGCTCTTCTGCAGTGACCTTCATGAGCACTGCATTAGATTCCTTCTGCATCTCAGGCATGGAGCCGAAGTTCGAGCACACCTCCATGGTGTTCTCGAACATGGTCCGGTCACCATCCGTCCACCCGAGGAAGAAGACCCTCCATCCAATACCCCAAGGGAAGGGGTTGGTGTTGGAGCTAGAGCTAGAGCTCATGGCGATGAGGAGGAGGAAGGTTGACATTGAGAGAAGAGATGGGGTGGGTAAGTAGTGGTGGGCAGGGTGAGTAAATATAGGGGGAATGGAGAGGAGGAGAAGAGTGACAGTCATGCCGTTTTAACTACATGCTCTTCAATTAGCCATGAAATCCGTGATGTGCTTGACTCCATGAATTATGTGCAGATCGAGGAGAGCAATGAGATGGGCACAGAGGTGCTCCCGACCGTTGACAACAAGGGCAAGCAACCCCTTCACCCAATGCCCGACGAGGTTGTGTTGCCGCCCACCGCCGAGGAAGACCCGAAGACGCCTGAGGGTGGCGACGACGAGGGCATGGTGGAGCCCCCCAGCAACAAGCGCCGCAACTATGACCACTACCATCAGGAGGATGGCCCAACTCACTTCTGCAAGGTCATCCTGCACCGAAGCTTGAGTGCATCCCCATGCCCCTGGACTTCACCAAGCACTTCATCATGGTGCCTAAGGATTTCAAGCTCAGGAACAACACCGGGTGCTCCTGGAAGGTGACGGTGAAGTTGATGAACGGCAGGGTGACCCCGTATCAGGGTTGGGCCACCTACGCAGCCGTTCATCAGATCAAGATGGTCTAAATGGTAATGTTCAAGCTCCTCACTCCCGACAACCTCAAGATCATCATCTTCGACGACGATGTCATTGAGGTCGTCAACAAGTGCAGGAAGCACGACGAAGCCTTCGCCGCCAAGGAGTAGGGCCGGGGCCTCCTAAGTACTATCGAGTCTGCTTTGAACTGTTTATGTTTATGGTTTATGCGTAGAACTGTTATGAAGTGTGGTACTGCTTATCTAAAATATGCTTTTAAGTAGTTGATCCTCTGTTTATACTCTGCTCTGCTTATGATATGTGCTACTGGTTGTGCCGAAGTGTGCTGGTAACCTCACCAACTAGCCAAAGAGATTACCACACACCAGGTGTTGCATATAACCAAACACCATGCCTTGGGTTTGTCCACTAACATGCAGGCAACCAAACACCAGGCAGTGTGGTTCTGCCCATGCAGGCAACCAAACAACATGCAGATGATGCATTTGAGGCTGCATTTGCTTAGCCAGATTGGGTGGAGAATTGTATGCAATGCGGGTTACATCCAAATTTAACTGGGGGAACCCCGTTAAACATTTTCAAAATCCCCAAAAACCGAACAGAAATAAAGTTATGGGGCTTTTAAGATCCGGAGGGAAAAAAATTCAAAAAAATTCAAACTTACTAGTGGCGCACTGTATGCTAGGTGCGCCACTAGTAACAGAAAAAAAATTGGTTTCGAAAAAAAAATTGAATTATTTTTCAAAATATGATACGTAATATGATCGGGAAGTTTGAAATATTTTTTCAAAATTTCATCATACTCATGAACATGAACAAAGCCCTAGACATCAGCAAGGTTTAATAAGATTGATATGATAGATATATCAACATGTGCCTGTGAAGTGAAGTGGTGCTGGGGTTGAATAGAACTATGAAGTTAAGCGTGCTTGGGCTGGAGTAGTGTGAGGATGGGTGACCTTCCGGGAAGTTTGACCACAGAGTGCGATTTGACCTAAGATTAAGCATATTGGAGTAGTGTGAGGATGGGTGACCTTCCGGAAAGTTTGACCACAGAGTGCGATTTGACATAAGATTAAGCATATTGACTCGAGATTAAGCCATAGTGACCTGAGATTAAGAAAAAAATAATTTTTTTAAATTTTTAAATAAAATTTAAAAAAAATAAAAAGAATCTATGTGGTGCGCCATTACTAAGTCAGATAGTAATGGCGCACCTCTAGGCATACTAACGGTGCACTACTGGTGCGCCATTAGTATCTGGTGTACTAATGGCGCACCAGTAGTGCGCCATTAGTAAACAAATACTAGTGGCGTGCTACTAATGGCGCACCAGTAGTGCGCCATTAGTACGCAAAACTGGTGCGCCATTAGTAGGCCTTTTCCTAGTAGTGGTAACCTCAATGGGGCCTCCGGGGAAGACATTGATGTCCAAGAACATCGTTGTTATCGGCACTTACCACTGTCAAGCAAAGCTATCTTCATGGCACCGCGACACCCATCCATCTAAAGGCCTATCGCTACACCCTGAAAAGGAGAGAAGGGAACTGCTGGTCAACATGACACCCAAATCTAGGCATCATAGACGGCCCACAAACAACGGCCAATCGTCAAGAAGACCACTATATTGCCTTAGCAGCCAACTAGCACTCCACATTGCAAGATTCACCGTCAGAACACTACAGTGACCATCATCCAGGGCTGTCACCCGGCTTTCAAACCCCACTCCTTCACAACAAAATAAGGAAGCAACTATACGTTCGCAACCATGAGACCCAATGTCGACCAGTAGATCTCCAAGTGCGGACCACTAGTTTGCTATAAAAACCGTCTTAGATCTAGACTACCATCCTGGTCCAAAGCACCAAAATTCAACATCGACGTTCGGTGCATACTTACACACACTACTAGCTAGCAGCAGAGAGGAGGGAGATGGTGCTCCATCCAAACTTTCAAAGTGAATTGCCACATTATCGTGTCAAATGTAGGTGCGCCACTCGCTATTGAAATATGGTGCACATGAAGAGCGTCTCGATGACACCACCTCAAGATTCGTGAGCTCTCTGGCTGCCACTCAGCGAGGATCAGAGAGTTGTAGTGAAAAGTGTTTGGTGGGCCCGAATGGTCACCTACCATGTCGCCTCGGATGGTGCGATGCGGGAACATTGAACGGTTTACGCATAAGGTATGTGATGCATAATTAATAGTAAATTTGGAAAAGTAGAGCTTTCATATAATTTGGTATGAAAAGGTAAAAGCATTAAGTTGTGACCAAACTCCACTCCCCATGTGGTCCATAATGGCATGTATTTTTTTTCATAGTGTGTTGGCAACTTTGGCGAAGGGGATGTGAGTTTAGACGAGGGGGTTAGGGTAATAGAAAATGTTGTGTCATTTTATTTCCTAGTGCTCTGTTTGGTATCTTGTATCTACAGCGAACTATGTGCGGGAATTTAGAGAGTTTGTGGAAATTGATGAGAGATTAAGTAAGAGACGCTGACACTAGTTTGGCTCTTGGAAATGGTATCTGGTGCAACTCTTTACAAGCCGAATCAGATAGTACGGAGGAGGGAATAGACCCACCTCCTCGTGTTTCCGTTGATCTTGATCACATAATATCACCAATCTTTTGCTGACTTGAAGTAACCCCATTCACCGGTGTTAACATCAATAAGCCCAAACAACACTTTTATCGCATTGTAAATCTGCCTCATGAACCTAAAATTTCTGGGGCCCTTTTGCAAAATTGTAACCTATTAGCTATCCACACCCTTTCTTGCAAGATAAGCCAAGAATGTTTCTTTCTCTTAGACGACAATCTATTTTCCAAAAATCTGGCTTCATTAACTAAACACTTTGCGGAGTCGAGTCGAGCGGAATATTCCAATGATGTTGACTACTCTACCGAAGCAGTAAGGTTCGAAATAGTTTAATTCTTGTTGTCATCGCTTGAGTGTCTTGCAAATTGACCCAAAGCAGAAAAAATAATCAATGATGTGTTCCACAAAGAGACCAAAATTTATCTTAATGTTGTTGATCCATCAATCGTACTAAAATAATTCTCTCTCCATGGTTAGGTTCATTTGCATAGAAAATTTTAAAATGGATAGTGCAATGTCTTTTCTTTTGCGGACCCCAAGCCAAGTTGCATTTCAAAAGGCTACAGTTCGGAGTGAAATTTGTGACTGAAAATCCACTTCCCGGTGACCACATTAACACAAGCAGGACGAGGAACCAAACTCCAAGTATCGTTCGTTAGCAAAGCATTAAATTCGTCAAGCATTGCGTCATGCCCAGTGGTGATCTTTGAGAGCAGTTTTGTAAGAGGAGGGAAGAGGAGAAATGGCAGGGGTGGCCGCGAGGGAAAATAAACGGCGTGGTTGAGCGAAGCCCCGCTTGGCTCGGGTTGTCATTTTATGTGAATTAACAGGTGGAGCAACATGGACTACAGGACAATGTGGAGGACTAGGCATGGCTGGCACGGAGGGCGAGGAAGATTTGGTGGGTCACTGGCGGGGTGGGCGGCAGATCCGAGGTGAGTAGGCGCGGGCGATTCGAGGGGAGCAGTCATGGGCGACCCGAGGGGAGCAGGATCAGGTGGGTCAGGCGAATCTGGCGAGGGTGAACCCGGGGAGGGCGCGTGGCATGCGCGAGGTGGGTGGGTCGGCCCGGTCGGCTCGGTGGGGAGACAGGCGGACACGTGGTAAGAGGCGGGCGGCAGAGCAGATTGCGAGGCGGATCACGTGGGGCCGCTGGCGTCTGATGTTGGTGCGTGGGCGTGGATTCCGGAGGGGATCGTGCGTAGGTGAGTGGGAGGGGCGGGATATGGTGCGGTAGTTGCGCCTGTGACCGGGGGTGTGTATGGAAAAATAGTCTCATCAAAAATAATGTGTCGAGAAACGATAACGCGACGGGAGTGTAGATCGAAGCAGCGGTACCCTTTGTGCTCTAATTGGTAGCCAAGGAAAACACAACGCATAGAGCGAGGGGCTAATTTGTGAGGGCTGGTGGCATATAGATAGGGGAAACACAAACAACCAAACGCACGGAGGTGGTCATAACGAGGATGCACGCCGATGAGGAGGAAAAACGGGGTGTACGGGGTGGTCTTGTTGGAGGTGCGGTGATTGAGCAGGTGTGTGGCAGTGTGTAGGGCCTCGACCCAAAAGGGAGGTGGTAAGTTTGTGTGAATGAGAAGGGTGCATATGACATCGTTGGTGGTGGGAAGCATGCGCTCAACCTTGCCGTTTTGCGGAGAAGTGTGAGGGCAAGAGAGACGATATATGATACCGTTGGTAGAGAAGAAGTCGCGGAGAGAAGTGTTGATAAACTCCCCGCCATTGTCACACTGCATACATTTGATGAGAGTATGAAATTGGGTGAGGATATAGGTGAAGAAGCACTGTAAGGTAGAAGAGGTGTCAGACTTGTGGCGCAAGGGGAAGGACCAAGAGTAATTGGAGTAATCATCCAGAATTATGAGATAGTATTGATAACCAGAGAAACTTACAACCGGGGAGGTCCACAAATCACAATGAATAAGTTGAAAAGGTGCACTAGTACAATTGTGGGAAGATGAAAAAGATAAACAGGGCTGCCGTCCTAATTGACATGCCATACAAGAAGAGGGGGCAGTGTTATTACAATGTGGAAAAAAATCCTTGGAGATAGAGGCACGTGAAGGTTTTCCCGGATGGTTGAGGTGCTGGCACCACAAGTCACCTGGAGTGGTGAAGAAAGCGGCGCCATCGACAGACTTATTGCCATAGAACGGGTAGAGAGGACCAGCGCTACTGGACTTCAGAAGAGTATTCCGGGTTGGAAGTGCCTTCATAGAGAAACCAGAAGGATTAAATTCAACGGAAACATTATCGTCAGTAGATAACTTTCGAACAAAGATAAGATCTTTGACAATATGAGGGCAGACAATAACATCGGGAAGGGAAAGGTTAGAAGGAGGAAGGGTGGTAGAACCCATGCCAATGATAGGGAGACAATCACCATTACCGACGGTAATGCTAGATGAATTATGCTTTGGAAAAGAACGAAACATAGAGAGGTTACCAGGGTTGCCGGTGACGTGTGTGGCCGCACCGAAGTCGAGGATCCCGTCAGCTCTGTGGTGAGGAAGACTCTGCTGGCTGTAGGCATGCTGGAACAGGGCGACGTGATCCCAGGAAGGCGGGTAGGTCTGGAACGGTGGTGTAGACAGAGGCGGCGGCGACGGCCCGGACAGCATCTGTGGATACGCTTGAGAGTGAATGCCGGGACAAGGGCCGAGCACACCGGCAGCATGGGGAGGAACCCACCCGGAGCGAGGGACGGGGAGGGCCATGCCGTACGGAGTGAAGTACCCGGTCCAAGGGGACGGCTGAGGCGGAGCAGACCCGCTACCACCCGAGTCAGATCGGCCGCGCCCACGGCCTCCAGTGCGGTCGCGTCCATGCCCGCGGTCATCGCCGCCACGGTTGCCACTAGAGCCACGGACCGACAGGGGGTGCGAGCGTTGCGGTCGTCGCGATCGCCGCGGTCACTGTGGTCGTTGTTGGAGTTGAGGCCGCCGGAGATGGTGAGAGCAGCAGATCCGGCCTCCACCACCCGGAGGTTGATGTTGTACTCGGCAAGATACAGGCGGGAGCGAGCCACGTGGAATAGCGGCAGAGGCACCGTATCGCCGAGGATGGTGCGGATGGTGTCGAAGCGGGCATCCAAGCCATGGAGGAGCTGCATGGTGAGGTCGTGATCCTTGACCGCGTGAACGGTATCCGCGAGGCCGTCCGCGAGGGCCTTGAGACGGCAAGCATAGTCAGAGATGGAGAGGTCTCCTTGTTTCAGGTTTCGGAACTGGCGCGTCAGGTCGAGGTACTGGGCACCTTCGTTCGCCGGGAAGTAGTCCCGGATACGGCGCCACGCAGTGAACGCGTTGACGGCGCCGCCCATGACGAGCTCGAGAATGGAGTCGGCCAGGGTGAAGTAGAGCCAAAGGGTGATGCGATGATCGACCGCGAGCCAGGCCGCACCAGGGTTGGGAGGAGGCGGGCGATCCACATGATCTTGCACGCGATACTGCATGAGAATGCAGTAGAAGAAAGTTCGCCACTTGATGTAGTTGTTCTCGGCCGGATCTAGTTTGAATTTTATGTGGTTGGAGATATGATCATTGTTGAAGGAGATGAGGAGGAAGTCGGCCGGTGGTACGACAGGGGGAGCGGGTGCAGACAGGAGGACTGGGGCGAGGTCGGAGGAGAGGGCAGCGCTGGTGCTCTGGGAAAGGGAAGGACAGGTCCCGGGGGAGGACGAGGGGATGGCCGGAGATGAGGGCTCGCCGAAGATGTCCTCGAAGGCCATGGCGACTGATACCAAACTAAAGGTAGAGAGTGCTCACAGTTCTGTCGTATTGATTATGGCATGAGTTACAGAGGTACAAATAGCCGCGGTCACCCAACGTCTCCCATGATACACGGCACGCAGGGCCAACGTGGAGAGTGGTTGTGATCCTCAAAGCTAGGAAGTAGTGACAACAATATACAGAAGACTACGTACATGCAATGACCGGGTTTAACACAATACTCACCGTGGTGACATCATAGAAGAGGTCCATATCAATGGCGTCACAAGGGGGTCCCAACCGTATGCCCTATCCGGGTCTTCCATGAAAGCCATGACCAACATCATAGTTTGTGAATTAAGGACTGATAACCAATGTGTTTTTCTTTGCCATGCCATGCATGTTAATTAATACGCTTGCACATGATCTTGTACACGCTTTTCAAACGATTCGCTGACAGAGGAAGACCTAAGTGTGGCAGTTGGAATTGGGTGCAAACATCCCAACAATCAAGAAGGATGCTGTTGAGATCGATGGACGAACAAGGTTAGTAGGCACTAAGAGCTTTTGCAGCACACTGGAAACATGACTGATAACCTCATCGAAGATTGCAAAATGCTCAACAGGTTGCTGCTATCTTCTTTGCTAGGCGCCAGAAAAACCGTTGTGATGTCGTCATAAAGGGAGGTGTGAAGAAATACACTCCAACCTCTCAATCTGTGAAGGCGATCAATAGATATCGCAAAATCTGAAATCTACTAGTTAAAGTGATAAATTTGATAATACATATAATTGACATAAAAGACATGAAAGGATATAATAAGGAACACAAAATGAATTTCAGGAGAAAATTCAGTAGATTTAATTCATTTCATTAGTTTTGCCTATATACGCAGTTTCTAATTTTGTTTCAAAAATTTCTTCCATGTCACAGGCACTATGGAGATATTGAAGAAATAAGTGTAGAGGAGCCAATCGAAAGTAGGCCACCACTGTACGCGCACGTTACATTTTACTCACAGATGACACTCTTCCGTGTTCTAGACGGGAATATGAGAGTCAAGTTCATGACCAGGGGAAAACATCTATGGGCTCGACAGTTTGTGCCAAAGAAGAAGAAGAAAACTGATGTCTGATGACCTAAGCCTGATTTCATATCCATTCAAGAACATTTTATGCCAGGCATTCTGGAAGCATACTTGAATAGAATCTGCACTTGTAAGATTAATAGATTATTCTTGTGCAAATCTAATTCTTGTGCCTTCTGCTCTTTATTACACATTTGTATCACAGATTTATGGACATAGTTCTGATCTTCAGACGCATGACACCGCGAGGACTCAAATTTGTACTTGTTAAGTATTATAAATCCATATTGTTGGTACGAACACAATGATGTTACTCTTTAAATTCGTTCCTGGAACTGGAATGCTAATTATTATTTTGCGGGAATCCTGGAATGCTATTGTATTCTATGGTAGTCATTGTGCGACCCTAGTCAAATGTTAAGCTCCGGTTTTGTATTTTCTTTGGAAAGGATGGTACTACCTCTCGAGTCTTTTATTTTCTTTTTTAAGCTGAGCTGAGCTCCTTACCCACATGGGCCGCTGCCCTTCACCCAGTAACAACCACTGCACGAGCACGACCACGACCGTCATTGATCGCTTTCAAGGCGACGGCGATGTATGCCCTTTCAGAGTCTCCGAGTGCGTGTTAGCCTGCTATAAGCTCATCGTCACGCAGCGTAGGATGCTATATTTTTCTGTTGTAATAAGGTGTGCATGGGCCTGATGCGACAGCCGCATGCACGCACGTAGTGGAGACGTGCACAGTGCACGCACTCCTTTCTCATTGTTTCTCTCCCGGTCAGCACATATCACCGTGTGGAGGAGTCCTGGGATGGCGCGACTTCACCGGATCACAGCGA
This sequence comes from Triticum aestivum, assembly GCF_018294505.1. NCBI lineage: Eukaryota > Viridiplantae > Streptophyta > Magnoliopsida > Poales > Poaceae > Triticum > Triticum aestivum. Next base: position 48,837,599 of record NC_057794.1, on the reverse strand, counting down.
GCAGGCCGGGAGGTTAGCTAGTAGTTGTTTTCATTCAATGTAACTAAGATAAGAGAAAGAGAAAGATAACAGAAAAGCTGCGAGGTTTGCGCAGAGGAAAAACCACTCTCTCTCACTCAATGTAACTAAGATAAGAGAAAGAGAAAGATAACAGAAAAGCTGCGAGGTTTGCGCAGAGGAAAAACCACTCTCTCTCCAGTTCGTGTTCATCGTTCTCGCTCGCATCTCTCTCTCGATCGCTCGTTTCGCAACGACAGTGCGCTCCCTCCCCGGATCGTGACGCTGCATTTAGAGTTTAGACATCGGTGGTCGGCTTTTCTACGGCGTCCTTTCCTTTGCCGGCGCAACCTCCAAAGCTTCTACACTAAGTGCGCTCAGCTTCTCTGTGCCAACCACCAAGATGCGACCGTGATTTCTCTGTGTTGCCGGTGGAGTTTGAGATTGGGCCGTGACTTGGAGATGTTGTAGCGTCCCTCCTGCTGTTTAGATCAACTAGTCATCAACCTGTACTTCTGCACCGGCTAGCATAAGAACGTACTTACTAAGTTTTCAAGGTTATGACTACAATATCATATTACAGTTTCCCGTTTATCCATATTAAATAATATAATTTGAGTGAATTCCTCAATTTATTACCAATCTTATGTATTCTAAATTCCTCCATTATTATCAACCTTATGAATTCTAATTTGCTAGCTGCCTTGATGATAAAATAATTTTTTGGCTATCAACATGTCAAGTTTATGAGAAGGGGTACAGTACAATGTCTAAGAAGAGCTGCAACTAATTAGCGTCTCTATTCCTACTGAATTTGATAGAATGCATGGAGGCATCATACCAATAATCCAGTACCCAGAAGAAACGATCACAAATGGATGCATCATTAAGTTTTCAACTGAAACACATTATGTGAACTAATTTGGGTTGGTGGAAAATATAGGCCACTGAACCTTTCCATCAGCAAGACATTCATTTTAAAAATGTATAATTTGTTGAGCAATATTGATTTCCCTTTTCTAAATATTTCCACATTTGCAGTTCCATTAGTGAAAAAGAATGGAAAATGTACCCAGAATTTGTGGTGTTAAATTTCTAATTTCGATCAGACATCTAATTGGTAACTAAAAGCATGTACTCCCAACGAAGGAGGACAATTTATTGAACTGTAAGCAAACTGCACAACAATAATGTGTATCTCTTCTCAACCGAAGCTAGTAAGACCAAACCAATAGCACAATTTATTGAACATTAAGCAAACTGCACAACAATGTTTATTACAAATATTAAATCAAGGTGTATTCAAGAAATCGAAAATAGCTCAAATGGGCACCGAAATTGGGTTAAATAGATATTTGCACGAGATGTTCTAGAAGATAACCCACTCGGTGAACAATTAGTATTTTTCTTATTTGCATTACTCCCGTAATTTTATCACAAACTACTAAAGCAACATTAGGACTCCTTGCCAAGTCCCTGGAGCCGCCGCGCCTGCTGGTTCCTGCAGCGCCCGAGGAGTGTCTTCGTGCGTGAGCTCGGGATCGAGCAGAGAGCTCCAGCCCCGTTGACCGCCTGCTCGTCCAGCGCCTCGCTATGGGTCTCCCGTATCAGATCGCTTAGGCCCAGCGCCTCCTAGGCCCAGCCAGACCCGCCGGCCTGCTTCCACTGAACCGGGCCTTGGCCCAGGGTGAGCCACCCCGCCCTCTGTATGCTCCTGTTGTGGCCCAGTCCAGCAGATTTGGCCCGTTATGGTTTTTTTCCTGTTCCAGCGATTTTAGCGATTTATCCGTAGATTTTCAGAATTGCACAAAACCCCCTAGCCTTCATGCATATCATTGCTCACAAACTGTGCATCGGTTTAAAATGTTCTATACATGTAAAATGCTTAGAATTTTGTGTAGACCAATAATTTGTCACTTTTATCCATGTTTGAGATGTTTAAAATGATGTTTGCTTTAATTTCCTTAAATAACATGCTAAAATGATTTTATTCATAACTAAATCACCGTAGCTCCAAACCTAATAAACTTTATATGTAAATGGGGTAGAAAATTGCCTAGTTTAACATGGTGGCATTACTTTGCATGTTTGAAAACTCTAAAATTGTGTTTAGGGCAGAACAGTACCAAACCTTAAAATATGCACATGAGGAGTTTCCGGACTTGTTGTTTGTTGTTCCGGCCTCATTTAAACTTGCCTAGATAGGTAGTGTTCATATGCTTCACCCTTGCCATGTTAAACAACATTTAATATTGTTGGGTACATAAACGAAATCGAACAAAATAACTTGAATGTGGATGTTCCGTCAATATGCAACTCGTTGCATATTGAGCTCCACTTAATTTGTAGTGTTGTTTGTTGCATATTGCCATGCCATGCTTCTTTAAACCGGACATGCATCATACTTGGTTGTGCATCATGCCATGTTTATGTGGTGGTTGTTTACTATGTTGTTTGCTTCTTTCCGGTGTTGCTTCTTCGGGTTAGTTCCGTTAACGTCGCGTTTGTGAGGATTCGTTCGACTACGTCCGCTTTTCTTCTTCATGGACTCGTTCTTCTTCCTTGCGGGATCTCAGGCAAGATGACCATACCCTCAAAATCACTTATATCTTTGCTTGCTAGTTGCTCGCTCTATTGCTATGCCTATGCCGCGATACCTACCACTTGCTATGTCATGCCTCCCATATTGCCATGACAAGCCTCTAACCCACCTTTCCTAGCAAAACGTTGTTTGGCTATGTTACCGCTTTGCTCAGCCCCTCTTATAGCGTTGCTAGTTGAAGGTGAAGATGAAGTTTGTTCCATGTTGGAACATGGATATGTTGGGATATCACAATATCTCTTATTTAATTTAATGCATCTATATACTTGGTAAAGGGTGGAAGGCTCGGCCTTATGCCTGGTGTTTTGTTCCACTCTTGCCGCCCTAGTTTCCGTCATACCGGTGTTATATTCCTTGATTTTGCGTTCCTTACACGGTTGGGTGTTATGGGGACCGCTTGACAGTTCGCTTTGAATAAAACTCCCCCAGCAAGGCCCAACCTTGGTTTTACAATTTGCCTCACCACGACCTAGCTTTTCCCTTGGGAGTCGCGCTCCCGAGGGTCATCTTTATTTTAACCCCCGGGCCAGTGCTTCTCTAAGTGTTGGTCCAACCTGAGCGATGTCCGGCGCCCCCTGGGCAACTAGGGTCTATGCCAACCCGACGTCTTGCTCATCCGGTGTGCCCTGAGAACGAGATATGTGCAGCTCCTATCAGGATTTGTCGGCACATTCGGGTGGCTTTGCTGGTCTTGTTTTACCATTGTCGAAATGTCTTGTAACCGGGATTCCGAGCCTGATCGGGTCGTCCTGGGAGAAGGAATATCCTTCGTTGGCCGTGAGAGCTTGTGATGGGCTAAGTTGGGACACCCCTGCAGGGTTTTGAACTTTCGAAAGTCGTGCCCGCGGTTATGGGCAGATGGGGATTTGTTAATATCCTGTTGTAGAGAACTTGACACTTAACTTAAATAAAATGCATCAACTGCGTGTGTAGCCGTGATGGTCTCTTTCCGGCGGAGTCCGGGAAGTGAACACGGTTTTGGTGTTATGCTTGAACGTAAGTAGTTTCAGGATCACTTCTTGATCAATTCTAGTTCACGGCCGTGGCTTTGCTTCTCTTCTCGCTCTTATTTGCGTATGTTAGCCACCTTATATGCTTAGTGCTTGCTGCAGCTCCACCTCACTACATTTCCCTACCCATAAGCTTAAATAGTCTTGATCTCGCGGGTGTGAGATTGCTGAGTCCTCATGGATCACAGATTACTTCCAAAACATTTGCAGGTGCCGTTGATACAAGTGCAGATGACGCAGCTGAGCTCAAGTGGGAGCTCGATGAAGATCGTGTTTGTTGTGGTTTTCCTTTCCTTCCGATCAGTAGTGGAGCCCAGTTGGGGCGATCGGGGACCTATGCATTTGGGGTTGTCTTTATTTTGGTTCCGTAGTCGGACCTTGTTTGTATCTTGATGTTGTAATGCTATATTTATGTATTGTGTGAAGTGGCGATTGTAAGCCAACTCTTTATCCCTTTCTTATTCAGTACATGGGATGTGTAAAGATTACCCCTCTTGCGACATGCCTACTATGCGGTTTTGCCTCTAAGTCGTGCTCCGACATGTGGGAGATATAGCCACATCGTGGGTGTTATAAGGAACCAACCCGACGGCAACGCTGCTCGAAAAGAAGGGGAAGAAGGTGCTTCCCTCAGGCTCCGGCTCGTCGGAAGCAAGCCGGAGCTCCGTCTTCCCCCACTCGTTGCTCTCTCCCGCAGTCAGCAGGCGCACGGAGGCAAGGCTCTTCTCCGTTACAGTGGGCGCCTCAAGAGCGGGCTTGTACCAAGCCGGGGACGAGGAAGTCTTGACCTTGTGCAGCGCCATGGGCGGCAGATGCAGAGCGATGCTGGAGCAGATCTGTAGGTAGCGGCGGCGAAGAGCAAGAAAGGGAATCTCGAGCGAGGCGAGGAAGAAGCAATGAAGGCAAGTGGCGCCCGCGCCAGCCTTTTGTCAGGTCAAGTAGTTGCGGAAACAACGTGGGGAAGCGGAGACGCCCACGTCCAATCAACCGCCACATGTCAACCGAGGCCGCAGGCTTTTGGGGCCGCGATGCTCCGAACTTGACCCTTAGCTTCGCCACAAAGCCAAGACCGGGCGCACCTTGGTCCCGGGGGCTACTGTTGGCGTTCTGGGAACGGGGTCCCCAGACTTGCCTGCCTGCGGCCTGCGGCGTGGCTGAGCCAGCGGGCCGTACGGCCCATCTTCACCAACAAAGCGCCCAAGACCCTCGCGAGGGCCCAAGCCTCGCGAGGCGGACAACGCAAGACCTCCTCTGGAGTGGCCTAGCCAGGCAGGCTCACGAGGAGCGGAGATATCAAGGCGAGGCGAACCTCATGAGGCTCTCGTGACGTGAGCCATGACGATCGACACCAAGCGGGTGCCAGGCGTGCGCCAGCGCGCACACCGTCCTTATTTCCTCTTTGGTGCAAAGGGGGCAAGCGCAGCCGCCGAGTACTGAGGTCTCATGCAAAGGTTGTCATTTCGGTGCAACAAGACCAAGACCATGGCCTGCAAGACGGAGGTCATCGTGGAGCCCAGAACAGCCTCACCACCAGAACTTTGTGCAGGCGAAGACTACTTTTGTCAGGATAGCTTGTACTAGTTGTCCCCCTTCAAATTAGCCCGCCATTATTGGCTCCCTTCCCGCTCGATATTTGGGAAGAGGATCAGGGCCTCTATAAATAGGTCTAGCCACCACCATAGTAGGGGATGAGATGACCTGATGGGATCTTAGCTCGAGAAAGACCACCCCCGCACACACAAGCTCACCGAGCTCAAGAACGCCTCAACCTCAGGAGGCCGTTCTTCCCTTCTATTGTTCATTATCAGCCCAAGAGGCAATCCACCACCACCACACTGGAGTAGGGTATTACAGCACAATGATGGCCCAAACCAGTATAAATCCCGTGTCTTTCTGTGTTGTGAGTTCGTCGAGTTCGTCCGCAAGATCTTAGCGAGCTAGAGCGTAGATCGGTTGGAGGGAAAGACTTCGCGCGCACCCCAGTGTTCGAACCTTAAGGGTTTACCGGAACCCCACATCCCGACAGTGGTGAACTTTTGTCAAGGCCAAAAT
>NC_057794.1:48811404-48831624 GCF_018294505.1 Triticum aestivum | reverse complement strand
TCTTTGTTTGTTTCTTTGGTTTTCACGGTTTTCTTTAGCCTTTTTTTTCAACACATGTCTAATTTTTTTATACACATCTGTACATTATTCATATGCAACACAAAACATTTCCATGTACGTTAAATACTTTCCAAGTACATGATCAAATCCTTTTTTGAATATATGTTTCACTTTTTACCTTTTTTGTACACATCTTATATGCCTTTAATGTTTTTCAAATACAGGAACGGCATGTTTTTCGAATATATGTTTTGGTGTACACTTTTTGTGATACAGATCTACATTTTTTGTATACATTATAAGCAGTACACATTTAACAATTTATAAATACATGATTAATATTTTTGATAATATTTGTTTGATATCTACTTTTTTCATAAAATTGTATATTTTTCATATACATCAGGAACAATATTTCTACATGGTTAGCATTTTTCAAATACTTGATCAACACTGTTTAATATATTTTTATGTGTACTTTGTTTATGCAAGTTGTGCATTTTTTATAAATAAAAAACATTATGGGTTGGTGTGCTACTTACGTGCACCATCGTCATTTTTAAAACACATGAAATGATTTTATAAATTCATGTCCAGGTGTGTTATGTTGGTGTGCTACTTAGGGCATGTACAATGATACTATCTTAAGACTGCCACGTAGGATAAATGATGAGGTGGAGGAGAGAGAATTCATAAGAAAAGGCTTGTCTTCTGTTATTTAAGAAACGACAAGAGATGATCTCTTAGCACAATATGTCTCATCATATTTTTGGGAATAATAATTGTTGAAGATAAGGCTAAGAGATGACCCATTTGTAGACATGTTTTTTTGTCATCTCTAAATTATATGCAAAACTTCATATAAGACCATCTTGTCAACCATTGTACATGCCCTTAGAGCATCTCCAACAGGCGCGGCAAAAGACGCGCCCGCGCGGTAAAGTTTGGTTTTAGCGCGCGCCGGCTGGTTCCGCGCGCTCCAGCGTTGGCGGGAACTTACCCCGCGCGGGAAGCGTTTGCACGCGCGCGGGAGAAAGCGGCACGCGGCGCGGTAGATTTGGCGCGCCGCTTCGCGCGCGCCTATAAAATCCAGCGCTCGCCACGCGCACAGAACACATCCACGCGCCCTCCCCTCGCAACCTCGCCGCTTCGCCGCTTTCCGTGCCACCACCGCGCCACCTTGCCGCCGCGCCGCCGGGGTTCTTCGGGCTACCGCGGCATCCGCGAGCGCCTCAACGGCTGGTACTCTGCCGAGATCCGGGCCGGCGACGTTCGGCTCGGCCTCGGGTCGTTCCGGAGCGCGTACGAGGCGGCCCGCGCGTACGACGGGGCGGCGTAGCGCTTGGAGAGGCCTCGGTCGCAGATGAACTTTCGGGACGTCTTCACGCGTGAGCAGGCGCAGCGCGTCGCCCCTCCGCCGCGTCTCATCACCGACATGGACCGTGCCGACCACGCTCTGCGGCAGCGCCGCCTCCTCATCACCGAGGAGGATGAGTGAGCCATGGCGGAGTGGCGCCGTCGCCGACGAGCGTGTCTACTGGGCGGAGAGGATGGCAAGGCACCGCGCGGAGCGGGCGGACCGGCGTCGGCGGAAGGCATTGGCGAATGCGCAGTGCAATGTTGTTGCAGCAGGTGGGAGGTCGATCTTCATGTCAAACGATGAACGTTGGGACGCCATGTGGCTCGATACCTCGGACAACACCGACGAGGATGATGATGGTGATGATAGTAGCGACTTGGAGTAGTTTCTATCTATGTATGCCATAGTAGTTTCTATCTAGTTGCACCGTAGTTCTATCTATCTATGCTTTTGAATTATCTATCTAGTTGCACCGATGTATAATACCTTTGTATCGTTTTTTATCTATGCAATTTTTATTAAAAAAAATGTTGTACAATGAGCGTGCGCCGCTTTTTAGCGTGGCTGCTGGAGTCAAGGCTGCGCGCCGCGGCAAATCAAATGATGGGCGCGCGGCAAAGCAGTTTTTAGCTCGCGGCGCGTTGGGCGCCTGTTAGAGATGCTCTTACTTGCTCACATCCTAAAATTTCCTCGGCTGGGGGTCCAAGACGGCAAGTCCTCCCGGGAACAAGTAACGGCGTTAGAAAAGAAAATGACCAAACCTACAGTAACGTACTATTTCTGTCTTGCCACCGAGACATAGAGGCGTCCGCGAGACAGCTGAGAGCTACAAGTCGCGCCCGCATCAATCGCTCACAAGTGGGTCGCCGCCCATTACGCATACACTCGAGTGAGTTTCCTTCTCTGAGTTTTCAATTCGCGTATGCTCGCTGGATTTTTCCTTTCATGTGTGAGTTGAGTTCCTCCTTCTACGAGGGTCTTTTATCAGTACTATTATCTATTCCTTTTTTTCATTTTCATTTTTCTTTGTTTCATTCTTGATTCTTTTTCATTTTTCATCTAGTTTTTCCTTTTTTGTTCCTTTTCATTATTTTTTCTATATATCTCTACTTTTTTCATAAAATTCTACATTTTTCGTATATGGCAGAAAGTTTGTTATACACGTTTAACCTTTCTAGTATCCATGACTAACATTTTCTAAAATATATGGATTCATGTCTAATTTTTTTCATGCACAATGTACATTTTGAGTATACATATGGAACATTTTTATACATCTATAAAAATGTCAAATAAAGATTAATATTTTTTCAATATATGTTTTGATGTTTATTTTTCAACATATTATAATTATTTTATACATATGAAACATTTTAAAACAAGTTTAACATTTTCAAATACCTGAATAACTTTTTTCAAATATATGTTTTCTTGTCTACTTCTTTCATACACATTTTTTGAGGGGTTGGGTGTTCCTTCAGATGCGTGCCCGTGAGAAAGAGCTTGTGCCTGCCTGACTGCAGCATCTTGTTCATTGAGTGCATATAAATGTTCATCTTGTGTTCTTTCGGGACAGGTCGCTTTGCTTGTCCGTTTGTTTCCTTTTTTATATTTTTGAAATATTATAAATACATATATTCCCCAAAATTAATTTACTTAAAATTTTAAAAGCATTCATCATGGGCTTGTTTGGTTGCCTGCATATGGCCCAATCAGGACCGCACGGGAAGGGAACGTGCTGTTTGGATGCCTGCTTTGACTATTGGGCCTGCACAACATGAAACTTAAAGCACCTCTGGGCTTGGCTCACTGGGAACGCATGAGTCGGCAGCTTCTCCAGGGCCAGCCCCGAGCGGTGCACGTGGGCGGCGGCGGCTGCACGCGCATGACCACGCTCGAGAAGCCGCGTTGCTTCCCGAAGCGCCGACAGTTATTAGCCTTACCGCCCCTCACCGCTCCCTCTCCCCACTCTTCCCTACTCTCCCAACTCTCACCGGCGGCGGCGAATTGGAGAAGAGGAAGAAGACCACCGGACTCCATCACCGGCGAGCGGACCAGCAGTTGGACCGCGGCAATGGCAGTAAGCACTTCTCTCTCTTCGACATGCAAAACTTTATCCCGTTCGATCCGGTGATAGATTCGATCCACGGCGGAGGGGAATGGGGAATAGAGGTAGATAAGCATAGGGGTAGTTCATACTAGTTCATAGCAGTTCATACGAGTTCATAGATGCAAGATCGGAATGCAGAAGGGGGATTGGGGGATAAGGGGTACACAACAGACACCGGCTGACCGTGGCGGCCGTCACCGGCGTGCGGAGCGGCTGGTCGAGCCGCTGGCCTTCATCTTCTTCTACATCGCCATGCGGGCCGACGGGTCGTCGTCGTCGTCCTCGGCGGAGTCGAGGTCGATCTGCCAGCTACGACGGCCTGGCCCCGGCGCCCTTGCTGGCATTCACACCGCTTCTTCTTCCTCCTCCTTAGGCTCCCCACCGATGACCGCCGGCGGCGCGATAGCCGTCTCCCAGTACACTGCGGCACGGCGGTCATTAGGAGCCCAGTAGGTCTTGTACTTGCACCGCTTCTTTCTCTATTTAGTGTCGTCGGAGACGGCCTGATTCATGGCCCCGCGAATGATGCCAACTGCCATCGCGCCCTTCGCTGGGTCAGGAACCAGTGTCTTCAGCTCTTCTGAAGTGACCTTCATGAGCACTGCATTAGATTCCTTCTGCATCTCAGGCATGGAGCCGAAGTTCGAGCACACCTCCATGGTGTTCTCGAACATGGTCCGGTCACCATCCGTCCACCCGAGGAAGAAGGCCCTCCAGCCAATACCCCAAGGGAAGGGGTTGGTGTTGGAGCTAGAGCTAGAGCTCATGGCGATGAGGAGGAGGAAGGTTGACAATGAGAGAAGGGATGGGGTGGGTAAGTAGTGGTGGGCAGGGTGAGTAAATATAGGGGGAATGGAGAGGAGGAGAAGAGTGACAGTCATGCTGTTTTAACTACACGCTCTTCAATTAGCCATGAAATTTGTGATGTGCTTGACTCCATGAATTATGTGCAGATCGAGGAGAGCAATGAGATGGGCACGGAGGTGCTCCCGACCGTTGACAACAAGGGCAAGCAACCCCTTCACCCAATGCCCGACGAGGTTGTGTTGCCGCCCACCGCCGAGGAAGACCCGAAGACGCCTGAGGGTGGCGACGACGAGGGCATGGAGGAGCCCCCAGCAACAAGCGTCGCAACTATGGTCACTACCATCAGGAGGATGGCCCAACTCACTTCTGCAAGGTCATCCTGCACCGAAGCTTGAGTGCATCCCCATGCCCCTGGACTTCACCAAGCACTTCATCACGGTGCCGAAGGATTTCAAACTCAGGAACAACACCGGCTGCTCCTGGAAGGTGACGGTGAAGTTGATGAACGGCAGGGTGACCCTAGATCAGGGTTGGGCCACCTACGCAGCCGTTCATCAGATCAAGATCGGCTAAATGGTAACGTTCAAGCTCCTCACTCCCGACAACCTCAAGGTCATCATCTTCGACGACGATGCCATTAAGGTCGTCAACAAGTGCAAGAAGCACGACGAAGTCTTCGCCGCCAAGGAGTAGGGCCAGGGCCTCCTAAGTACTATCGAGTCTGCTTTGAACTGTTTATGTTTATGGTTTATGCGTAGAACTGTTATGAAGTGTGGTACTTCTTATCTGAAATATGCTTTTAAGTAGTTGATCATCTGTTTATACTCCGCTCTGCTTATGATATGTGCTACTGGTTGTGCCGAAGTGTGCTGGTAACCTCACCAACTAGCCAAAGAGATTACCACACACTAGGTGTTGCATACAACCAAACACCATGCCTTGGGTTTGTCCACTAACATGCAGGCAACCAAACACCAGGCAGTGTGGTTCTGCCCATGCAGGCAACCAAACAACATGCAGATGGTGCATTTGAGGCTGCATTTGCTTAGCCAAGTTGGGTGGAGAAGTGTATGCAATGCGGGTACTGTAGCGCACGGCAACCAAACACGCCCCATGCATATAAATATCCATGCAGTATAAAATTGTTTTTTGATAGCATTCAATAAAATGTACTTGGCATTTTAAAATGTTGCATGTTTCAAAAATATGTTAGTTTCATTTAAACAATGTTAAGACAATATGAAAAATATGTGTGTGATTTTAGAAAACGTTCATCACATTTTGAAAATACAGCCCTGTAAGTTAAAATAAAATTCGTACCATTCAAAAAAAATCTGTGATATTTGTAGAAATGTTCACACGTTTCAAAAAGATATACATGACATTGAAAAAGTATTAATATAATGTGGAACAAATGTTAGCGTAACATAAAAATGTTTCATACAATTTAAAATAATGTTCAAAGTGTATTTGAAAATGTTTACATTTATTGAAAAAATGGTCAAAGATGTATTTGAAAAACTTTCAATGTATATTAAAAAAAAGTTATGTGTGTCTACGAAAAATATACAACATGTATTGAAAAAGGTAGACATGTACCTCGAAAAGGAAGAAAAAAGAAACCACCTAGAAGGTTCTAAAACTAGCCGGAATTTGTCCATTGAACCTTCCTAAAACCGCTTTGATCGGCCGAGCTACTAAGGCGAGGACGCACCGACCGCTAGAGGCGAAACTGATACTCTTCTCGCTGCAGGTAAGATATAGTCATGGCGCCAGTAGGGACGATGCCGACTGCCGGTGGCTGGTGGGCTGGGGTGCTTGGGAATGCCATCGGGAGAGAGGCATAATCACCCACATGTCCCAATTTTGGCCGGCCCAACATAAGGAGGAAGTTGGTAAAAGGAGACGGTGACGAGGGGCTGACCTAACGACAGCTCACGGAGACAGCAAGCATGGGCATGTTGCTAATTTCTTCGTAAACTTTAGTAGACATCCACAATTCATAAAATTTTGGTGGTAATCATTGAAAATTCGAACTAGGTAGAGGCACAAACCCAATTTTACCATTGGAAAATGATGTCATAGTTGGGATAAAAGGAACCATTTTTTACCAATTTGTTCTTAACCTTCCTATAAATCATGTGAGATTTTATGACAAGCTGATGTACAAATATTAGGACATTGTGCTAAGTTTTACTCTTTTTTGATATTTTTTTCTTCTAAAATACTTGAAAAATGCTAACTAAATAATTTTTACGTAACAAATGGTGATTTTAGTTCATGTTATTACAAATATTAAATCAAGGTGTATTCAAGAAATGAAAAATAGCTCAAATGGCCACCGAGATTTGGTTAAATAGATATTTGCACGAGATGTTATGGGAGATAGCCCACTTGGTGAACAATTAGTACTTTTCTTATTTTCATCCTTCCCATAATTTTATCACAAGCTACTAAATAGCTAGAAAAATGCTAAAATATTTTTTTACATAAAAATTGAGATTTTAATTCACTTTCCTTATTACAAACCTTGAGTCAAGATGTAGTCAAATTTTTAAGTGGAAAAGAGCCAATTGGTTTATGTGGCTATTTGCATGGGTTGCTATGTGAGATAGTCCACTTGGTGAACAATTAATGTTTATCTTACTTGCATTATTCTAGGATTTTTATCATAAGCTATTGAATCAATATTGCAATTCGTTGCCAAATTGTTCATATTTTTTACAACATTAAGATATTTTTTCATTTTTATTTCCTATAAAAGAGCTAGAGAAGATTCTAAACATTAAAATGGTGATTTTAACTCACATTCATTATTACAAATGTTAAACCAAGAGGTAGAGAATTTTGAAGTGAAAAAGAGCTCAACTGGTCATTGAAGTTGGTTATGTGGTATAAAGTTGAAGATGTGTTGTGAATGTTATGAAATGATATTTGAGATAGTCCATTTTGTGACAAGCTTGTATTTAAATTTTGTGTATTGTTCCCAAATGTATCTGACCAACTCATGTACCAATATTAGTACGTCACACCAAGTTTTAGTAAAAGCAACTACAATTTTTGTGTGTGTAAACACACACAAAATCTTACTTTCACTTTCCCCCAAATAATTGAATATTTTATCCATTCCCTGCACATGGTCCACAATTGTATATGTGTACTTGTTTATATTGTTTCTGTGATTTTAACTGTTCATTTCGTATACGTATAGTTCAAAATTGAGTTTATTTCACCCGCAAAAAAGAATTGAGTTTATTTCAACAAGTGGGAAAAATATTAAAATAGAAGTCAATGACATGTGGGGAACCTTTCTTTGCTCCTACACACAAACTCTACCACTCAACTTGGATCCTCTCACTCAAGGCATGCGACTTTGGGCTCGCAGACATTTGGGACCTGCAACTTGCTTGCCCACATGTCAACCACCAAAGATAATCTATCTCAAGTCACTCAAAAATCTTGGTCCCCAATAGTAAACCCACCCAAAACTCTCTTCTGCCCCAATGCTCTGGTACCACTCCCGCATGGCCGACCGACGCAACCCCGACAACCTTGCGAACACCCATGCGGGGTGGTACTTGGGCATGGAAGAGCCCAACATGCCCCCCTCCGCCTCTTCCTGAATGGAGTCTCCTCCTACTCGTGTGCTCCAAGTCGCAATGCCGAACCTCACATCGGTGGTCGAACCCAAATTGGAAACCAACTAGTCATTGTAGAGTTTAACATCACCATCACCAAGTTTAGAAAAACATATGATCGCTTGTGTGGCCGTCTTTGGAATCAAAGGACGGTGACGTTGATCTAACGATCACTATAAAGTTCAACATCATCTGAGAATCATATCCATGAACCATACTTGTGTGATTGTCCTTAGAATCCAGCGAAAATGATCCTTGGCATCACCAGTGCAAACTGTATCACAAGCCTCATAAAAGGTTGCATTCACCTCCACCTACAACCATAAGCACATTGGAAATATGATCCTCACCTTGCGAGCTCGTTTCGTCGTCTACTGCTCTGCCGGTCCCATTGCCAGTGGAGGCGGGACTGGGAGGCAGCGGCGGACTGGTGGCGGACAAACATTGTAATGGACTGGATGGTAGCGGCAGACCCGTTGCGTACGAGATAGAATGGAATGGATAAGATGGTATTTTTTAGATTGATTCCGTTTTTGTGTGATACCACTTAGTAGGTGGGGCCCAAAGCTGAAGTGGGTCAAACGAGTCTCCTCTTCATTGTTGATGACATCAACTATTTGTTGCCTTCCCTAAACTTACAAACATGCTAATAAGACCGATAAATCACAAACTAAAAATAAAATAAGTGAAAACTTAGCATCACCACCATGAAATCTAGACAACAAGCATCCTAGTTATTATAGGTTGAGACTACATTCAATTGATTCTACACTTCTTTGACACCCCCCAATGACCCAATCTCCACACATAAAGGTTGTAGTAGACGAGGTGAGAGGCAACATGAACTTTAGAAACTAGAATTCATCACAATCCATGGCACTGGTTACTCATTGGCGCACAGATTCTCCTCGACGAAGAAACTTCAACTTGTCATTACGTCATCGCCCACTTGATAATCTCACAGGTAACCTTGGTGGTGCGGAAGCAGGCACCACTCCTTTGACATTTCCTCCACATAATTCTGCCCCACAAATGTACTCCTCGCATGACCCTCTTTGAAACCCAACAAACACTCTACTCACGCATCTCTGGCATGAACCACAACACAAGCCTCACAAAAGGTGGCACTCATATCTTGATGCTTCCATGTCCACATCGGCAACATGAGCCTCACATCGCGAGCCTGTAAATCCCTCTCCCGCTTGACTGGTTCAATTGCCGGAGAAGGCAAGGGAAGGAGGTTACAGACCGGCAAGGAACATGTGGATTGGACGGTTGTGGCATACCAGATGCAATGAAGTGGGCTAGTTATTGTTTCTATGAATCATGTTATTTTCCTTTGACATACCTGGGTCTAAATGGTCAAATGAGTCTCCTCTATGTTGTTGTTGACATGGCAAAGTGATAGATCCCAAAGGGTCAAATGAATCTCCTCTCCGTTACTGATGAGATGACAAAGAGGTGGTTACCAGAAAGAAGGAAACATGTCAAAGGAGATGACAACAAGGGCTCATCTAATGACAAGTCATGGAGATGGCGCAAAATGGATTGTGACAAATTTCTTTGCTAGTGTTCGTGGCACAACCACAACTCATGGAAATCTTGTAGCAACAACGAATATCGGCTCTGGATAGTGCCCTAAATATAACCATGTTTGTCTGTGCGTCTCTGTGTGTGTGTGTGTGTGTACAACATTGCAATATTTATGGTAAAATCACAAATGTCATCATGACATATAGGCAGTACATCAATGTATCTATAGTCTGCTATCCAGCCGATAATTAAAAATGGTGCCTAGCCTCATCTACACTTGATGAATAGTAAATTCAAAAATAGTAAAAACTTCAAAATAATCTGAATTTTTTAGGCATCCAAGATGCTCATGTACGCCAGGTGCGTGCAAAATTTAGATTGTTTGGACATATGAGGAGCTCGTGCAAAAATAAAACCAAAATTGGCTATGAATAGTGTTCTTTTTCAAAGTTTCTTGGACACCCAAAATTTGACTTTTTTTACACGAGCTCCTCGGATGTCCAAACACCACGAATTTTGCACACATCTTGCGCACATGAGTATCTTGGATGCCTAAAATTTTCAGATTTTTTGAATTGTTTTTTTAAAATAAATTTACTGTTCATGCCCGACTGCAAATGAGCTTGTGTGTAGAATAGCTGCTCTCGCTATCTAGCATGCATCGATAGCTATACTCCACCCTCCAACTGAGAGACCTCTGCATCTTCATGCCATATCATGTGTTGCAATTTATTTTGCCGTGAGAAAGCTTATAAGAAACCAAAATAAAACACTATGTTTGTCAAGTTATGTATATTTTCCACTACAATATCATGTTTCTTTATTCCATTTTTTATAGTCATAGTGTAGTGGAAAAATATGATATTATAGTGATGCTGGACTAATTTTATGTCTACTACAATGCGCGCGTCGAGGTAAAGCTTAGTTTGATACACAATAGAAACAAGTATGGCGTGTGCAGGTCATGCAAAAGCAATATGCTTTTTAATGCATTGCAACACATGGCCACTTGGTTATTGTCTAAATTGATGCTTATGTTGTTAAGTGTAGACCTTTTAGCTAAAGATGATTGGCGGCTAAAAAAACAAAGTAGTATTAAACCTTGTCCCGGATAACCGATGGACTTTTCTTTTTAAACTTATCATTGTCGCTTATTTCTGCTGAACTTAAGAGCTCTCATTTATGTGATGGAACCTTGTTGGGATTGCTAGCAGGTATCTGCGGCAGGTGAGATCCTTGTCCTCGAGCATCTTGTATCGGCATGGACTGACCGAGCCAGCCAGCGTTGTGAGGAAGATGTCGCATCTTTACCAAGACGACCAGGATCAGCCATCTCCTTCATGGTCTCAGGCGACCGCATCTTGGGCAGGGACCAATCATGGTTGCCCGCCGATGATATTTGCAGATGTTGCTGCTGCAGCAGCTGTAGGTGCATGTTCTGTTTAGGCCTGTTTGGCAATAGTTCAAGTTAATGACATGTTATATCAACAAAACGTTGTTGCATGGCAAAATTCACTCATGTTTCTTCCTTCAAAAAGAAAAGAAAAAAAATCCAACCATCTCCACTAGCCAGCTACAAACTGAAGCTGCCAATGGAGAATGGACCATGGACAAGGAATTCCATATGCAACACAACATTGTAGCTTGTAATAGTGAACATTTTCTTGCAGTCAATGCCTGATGCTCATAATAGGGTGGAAGTATACTACATGTGTCACTTGAGCTTGTCATATTGCCATAACTTGTTATAAAACTCAAGTTCAGTTTATCATTTTTTGCAATAATATAAGATATTTGTGTACTCACGTGCAGTTTTCATGTTGCTTACTAATCCCTCCACTCACTATTATAAGATATTTTGGATATTTCAATATAAACTACATACGGACTAAAGTGAGCGAAGAAACACACTACAACATGTCTACATATATTCGATTTAGTAAGAACATCTTATAATACTGAATGAAGGAAGCATTTTTTATCTTAGAACTTGTGGAGATGGTTGGCAAGTATTTGAGGCAAGTATCTTGTTTAGTAAGAACATATATTCAAACATATTATTTGTGGACATCTTATTTAGTAAGAACATATATTCGAAGCTATAGCACGCTATTTAAAATCATGGTGGTTCCCCTCCTTCCACCGAGATTTGAGGCAAGTATTTATTTGCGCGAAGGATTCTTATAGTAACTGCAAGACGGGCTGGTTTCAAGATTTTTTTTAAAATTGTGGACTTGTTTAAAGTATTAGCACAAAATCGCAATTTGTTGATTCAGTTGAAACAAATTTTCTATTATCTAGATTAACATGAATACGTTCCAAGTTCTGCCTATGCATAAGCACATTTTTCATGTCAGTCATCCACACTCAATACACATTGCAGGCAATGCTCTTATGAGAATATCATGCACGTGTTTTTTTGCGGGAAAAGAACTTTTCATTCATCAGTCATTATGTTTACATTCAGAGATGACAATGCTAGCTATTTCCACTGGGGAGTTCGGAAGCCAACAGGTTGTGTGCTATTGCGAGTGCCCCATACAAGCAAGGGTGTTCAGCATACATTTGCATGTCTGCTGTTTTTAGCTAGACTAATCTTCCTTTCATGAGCCAGAATCCTTCTGATCTCATTGATCCGGTTCACATACCTCGAGCGCTCAACATCTTTAGACTGCACCATCTTCAACAACTCAGTGCAGTCCGTCTCCACAACCAACGACAAATTGGACCAGTGGAGCGCAAGTCGAAGCCCTTCATCCATGGCCGCCATCTCCGCTTCCAGAGGATCACCACAATTAAAGAGCACCCATGTCGCAGCGAAGATGACCGCTCCTTCATGATCCCGCAGGATGATCCCAGCCCCGGCTGTACCATCATCTTTCAAAAAAGCACCAACTATAGTCAACTAAGCATAGTTCACATCAGAGGCCTTCCATTGCGGCATTACTGTTGTTTCATGTGTGTTCTTTGACGTGCTTCCCAGGTAATCGATCACCTGCTTGCCCTTCGTAACGCCCGCTTCGGGATACTGCCGTATTGCGATTAGGGAAGTGATATAACTCGAGAGGAAATGGCGCGAGGCCTCAATCGAGATCGGGGTTTATAATGTGTGATCTCATTTCTTGCATAGCAAATCCTCCACATGATCATCAATGAAGCAAGCTTCTGCCCTTCCGACAATTTATCAAGCAGGTGGAACAACCACTCTGGCTCAGCATCACGCAGGTCAGCAGGGCTCGGTAATGCCCAGTGCCCTCGCATAGCCTCCCAGAGCGCCGCTGCATGAGGGCAGATGACAAGGGCGTGGTGTTATATATCATGCACGTGTTGAATATGCACAAATAGTTTCTATCCCCTGGGTTCACACATGTGTTTCAATTTTTACGAACTTCTAAAATTTTGTTGTATGAAATATATAACAACACATATGTGAACTGAGAACTACACATGACAATTGTAGAAATTTAAGGAGAAAATTTAAAATTTATATCTAGGCGATTAGATGGGATCGATGGTTGTGATTGTGAAGAAGGAATTCTGGAACAATCAATTCTAACTATGAGGCATTAGCTAAAAAAGTTATATGAACTAATGAGGCTACGTCTTTTCCTTCCCCTCTTGCGAAAGTGGTGCCTAGGGCGAAGAACTCATCCCCTCCAGGCTCCGCAAGCGAGCCCGTGGATTCACCTCCTCTCCACCTGTCGCCCCGGTGACCAGTGGCTGGGAGGGGAATCTCGGTGCCTCGGCTCCAACTATAGTTTAGGTTAGGTGTTTTCAGTCCTCGCATTGGCGGCACTTGGTTGGATGGCGACATTTCATCTTTGAACTGGTCTTCCGGGCTTCGATCCTCCTCAAGTTTGTCCTTGGGTGGAGTTGATGGAACTCCCATCTAGATTCCGATCGTCTCATTGGAACAACAAGGTTAGGATTACTTGTGGTCGTGCTTGATGGCGAGAGATCTGGTGTGGGGCACTTCAGATTGATCCAAGGTTCAACCATGACAATTGTGGCTCTAGGACGCCGGTCCTTAGGGACATATGCATGAATACTTCCCGACCGTCATCGACAAGTTCAGGTCAGCTCCGGGAGGGGAGCGGTGCATCGGTGACTCGTTCTAGCAGCACAGTGGTCATTCAGTGGTCTAAGGACGTCGATGTAATTTTTATTATGTTTGAGTTTCTTTCTACTTTTGGTGAAATTTGACGGTCGTTCTGGCTCCTTTCCAAAAAAACAACTAATGAAAATATATTATTTGCCAACATAAAGTGGGTAGATTTTTTATAAGGTACCCTTTAAATAGCATTTAATAATAAATATTTTCTATACAATTTTTTAAATTCTATTCTATACGTGTTTCCAGATACGCTTAGTTTTGTATAGTAATATGATATTACCATAAAGGTGGCGCATGCAAATATTTCAGCAGTTATTTGGCAAGTATGCCTATAATGGGACCGTCATTAATGAGTATAGGCTGTCCACAGTTTGCTCTATTTGTCACGTCTGCCTATCCTCCACTCATACTTTTTGGGAGGTATTAAACTCTTAGCATCTTTGTTTGAACCTTTATTCATTTGCCTAAATGATAAGCATACCCGACATACCTTCTTCTTCCTGCTTTCTTCTTCCTCATATGAATCTGTTGATTCAAAACTAGCTACTCTTCTATCCTCCCCTTAAAAAAAGAAGAAGCAACTCATCCTGCTGTATGCCTTCCACACCTTCCATGGCACCCGATCTAGTGAATGCTTCAAATTCTTACTATATGCTTCTTCGAGAGTTGTTCTTCCGTTTGGTCTTTGGTCTTCAAGTTGAGTCTTCCCTTTTCATGGAGATAATTGCCTTTTGGTTGTGGCTCCAAGGGAATGGCCAAGTTGATTTCCTTCGGCGCATATACTCTTTTGGTGACAACCATTTTTGTGCCCTTGTTTCTTCTGCAAAACGTTTTCTGGAACTTCTCCATTTCGGATTTGATGATTTAGCGAGCAGATCTATACCAAGAAGTGACTTTAAGAAGGAAGCTGTTGAAGGAATTGCTTTCTACCTCAATGGTATCTGTTACGAGGCCTTGGAAGATCTTCGAGAAAGAATAGAGATGGATTTTATCCATAATCAGAGGACATATCTGCGCCATAATGCCTATAGACAGTCCATGACGGATCGGGTTCCTGTAGGCTCGGTAAGACTAGCTAGGGTTATTATTTAGTTACCGATATTCTAGAAAAAAAATTAGTTACCGAGGATCGGGTCTGTTACTAGTTGAAGGTTTTACCCTTTTGTGATTTACCTTATCATCCATGCAGATGACTGATCTATACCTACAAATAATGAAATTGTTGGCCTTGGTCCCTGTACGCTGATGCTAGGTGTAGATCGATTGATCTCGCCGGGAGACACGCACACGACGAGCGTGTCACTCTTGTAGTTTATTGCTTTGATCTTGTGTTACAGGGGTAGGTTATAGGTATATATAATGCAGCCATAGCTAGCTATATATACTCTCCTAATCCTATACGGTGATTGATTCTTGTCCTAGCCGGACTACAACAGCCTGGTTAATTCCAACAAACATCAGTAGTATTTTAGTTTTTGATTGTTGGTTTTAATAAGATAGTTAACTGCTCATGCGGAGTAGTAAGATCTGTTAGAGTTTGTGAAGTATTTTCTGCCTTTTTCTGATTTACCAAGTCATCTATGCAGGAGCACCTTCTCAGCAAGATCAAAGCTTTGTATGTCAACACTCCAAATCATGATGGAGAAGACACAAGTTCTAGAAATATCCATGTTCAAACAAGTCATATAAATGACGAAGTACACGATTATCATTCAACTTCCCGTTTGGTGACATCATTGGATAGCTTGAGCTTAAGAGAGAAGCATAATGATGGAGTAAGAACGCCATAAATTCTATGCATCGTGATTATATGTCACTAATAATTATTTGCATGTTCATTCTTTTATTTTCTGATGAGACTTGATAGCTTTCATCCAATACTTTGCAGATCATGCAACAATCATCTGATGTTCCTAAAAGCTCGGTGAGAGTAGTTCAAATCTGCAATAATGAAATATCTGTTAATAGTTTGTGAAGTATTTTCTACTTTTTCTGATTCACCAAGTCATCTATGCAGAATCACCTTCTTACCAAGATCAAGGCTTTGTATGCTAACACTCCAAAGCATCCTGGAGAAGGCACAAGTTCTAGAAATATCCATGTTCAAACAAGTCAAATGCATCATGGAGAAGGCTCAAGTTCAAGAAATATGCATGCTCAAACAAGTCATATGTTCCGCCATGATTATCAATCAACCTCCCGTTTGGCAGCATTGCTGGATAAGTTGAGCTTAAGAGAAAACCATAACGATGCGGTAAGAAAGCCATCATCACTGATCATTCTTTGCATGTTCATTTGTTTATTTTCCAATAAGACTTTATAGCTTTCTTCCAAATACTTAGTGCAGTTCCTAGCTTGAAGAGAAAATAATAATATATTTCTTTGCAGATCATGCAACAACTATCTGATGTTCCACCTGATGAGAGAACTTTGTTCGTGACATTTTCCAATGGTTACCCACTGACCAAAGATGAACTGTATGATTTTTTTATGAGGTATATGCCTTTCATTTCAGTTCATTACATACGTAATAGGGACAGCCTACATGCAAGTTGAATGATTTTTCTATTTTGGTCACTCGACTGATCTAAAAATTCTGTTTGTCGATTTGCTCCATATCTTTCATCACCCAGCTGCTTAGCAGTACACGTACTAGTAGCTGCTTACTTCATCACCCAGCTGTAGCTGCTTTATCACTAGTTGATTTTTATATTTGCTTGTGTGTTCCTACGTACTAGCAGAGATGCTTTCATCCCCTCGCAAAAAAAAAAAGAAAAAAAAGAAAGAGATGCTTTCATCATCCAGCTGTAGCAAACATGCATAGGACCGCTAGTTCTTTCAGGCATAGGTCAGCGAGAGATCGGTCATTTTTATGTATACTTGAATCACACACATGATACAATCCTATGTAGCTGGGCTGCTTTAAAACAGACGAAAAGATTAACTAACTAAAAAAGATTTCATGTGACAGAAGAATAGCAAAAACGATTAACATATAAATTCCATTTAAGTTCGTAACACAAAATTGTGCACAAATAGAAAACCTGTTTTTTTCTCGAATATCCACGAGTGTGCATATTATATATTAAAGAAGAAAGGCAAAGAGTGCATCGAAAGCAAAATACAAAGCATTAACCAGATAATAATCAAAAGAATAAAAGGGCCAGTCGTATGAAATTCTAATACTTGTGGTAAATCCGATTTTGTACCATCCAATGGACAAATGAAAGCGCATCAAAATAAAAATTGCGCTTTTTAAAATATGCAAGAATAAACATATAATATTGTAATTTCTACAAAATATAGAAGTAAGAAGGAATGAATTAGTGGCATTGGTAGTATCATAAAAGAATAAAGAAAGTGAAATAAAAACTAAGACAAAATCAAAATAATGGGTTCTACAAAAGAATGAATTAGTGACTTTAGTATCACCCTTTAAGAATAGAGAAAATAAATAAAGAATTAAAAATTATGGGATTTCTAAGGAAGAATGAATTAATGCCATTGGTATTACCCTTTAAGAAGAAAGAAAATAAAAAAGCTAAAACACACAATGACGAAATTTGCATACAATATACATATTTTTTAATACGAAAGAATAAGCATATAATAGTGTGAATTGATCAAAAAAATGTTTCCTAACAAGGAATGAATTAGTGACATTGATATTAACCTTAAAGAAGAAATAAAATGAAATGATCACTAAATCAAATTAATAAAATTTAATAAGAAACAATGAATTAGCGACATTGGTAGAAATCTTGAAGAAAATAGAAAATGATTTTTCAAAGAAAACTTGCACACAACTTTGCACTAAAGTTGAACTTTTTATTGCATGCAAACGACAATCATATAATAGTGTAATTTTTGCACTATTGCATAGTATTTATGTGTATACATTTACACTCACCCAACATCCCAAAAATACCTACAAAGAAAACAATTTATTAATAAAGAAAAACAAAAAACAAAAGAAGAAACATATAAAAATAGAAAAGGCAAAAAAGAAACAAAGGGAGAGAAGGGAGGGCAGGGTGGCATAGGTAATGGGTTTCAACCCACTAGCCAATCGACTGACCCAAATATGTGGTCAGTCAATAAAAAACAAGACACACCGCAAACCAGCTCACATGATAGCCCACAGGAAAAAGCAGGTATCTCAAAGCAGAAATATATGGTCAAAAAATCAATTAACTCAAAATTAACTTTTAGGTGATTTACATATACCTAAAGTGTAAGTAACAACACAATTATGTGCTTGGAGAATGGCTTGGTAATAAACAGTCCAATATTAGAGTCATGGGAAATTAGTGAACCAAATTTCAAATGTAAGCACATATTCATCTATTCACCCCCAAAATCTAATGTGATGCATATCTTTTTTTAGACAGTAGGCTCGATGAGCCTCCTTTAAATTAATAAAGCTCCAAACAGTTGTAGTAGAGATACAAAGTGCCGAGGAAACAACTTATAGGGCAGAAGACAGGAATTAACTAACAAAAGTAAAGCAGAAAAGTGGACCTTGGATTCAATGAAGCACTCGCGAGAGTGATGGTGAAGCAGGAACTTGGTGTGCAAGTAGGCAAGCAACGGTGGAAACACCCTCGTCCATTTCAAAGAAGGCTAGAACATGTCGCACACTCATTTGTATGCATCGACGAAGAGAACCCTACGCTCTCGCTCTAGTTCGATGGGTGTCGTGCGGTTGACGAGTAGAGAATCTCACCTAAAGCATAGCGTTTGGAATGATGAGAAACCTGCCAAGGAGAAGAAAGACAAATGGCCATGTCATAGATCACAACTACTGTTGACTGCCTCACAACAACATATCAATATGCGGATCAGGGCCCAAGGTTCCATGGCCGAAGCCTTTTTATTAGTGATGACATTGTAGTACTTCCCGAACTGATAATCCCGGCAAAGGATTTTCACTCCAAACTCGAGAAAGATGAGTGTGGACCCTCAATGATGCGTCCAAGGAGGAAAGCGACATCCAAGAACGTCATCATTGGCTACGTGGACCACCATCACACAAAGGTATGACATGGGTACCAAGACAGGGCATTGGAGGTCAAGAAGATGCCACCCAGATCTGGAAGGGGACAGGGACGGGCGTACCAAACGTGTCGTGAACCATGACCGATCACTAGTAGACCACTCTGATGCCTAGCAAACAAGAAAGAAAACTAGCCCTCCATGTCACAATTCTTAGTCAGGAGACCATCGTGATCACCATCCAAGGCTCTCCTCAGCTTCCAAACCTCCCACGCCTCCACGAAGGAACAAGGAAGATACCTTCTCATCTGAGAGGCCCAACACTAACTAGTGTATCTCCATGTGTGGACCACCATAATGCAATGAAAAACCGCTCAGACTTGTCCAATAACCAAATACAACTCACACAATTTTGTATACTCTCTCTCTCTCTCTCTCTCTCACACACACACACACACAAGCGTGCGTGCACGTAGCTGGCAGCGCAGAGGACGAAGAGGCTGCTCCTTGCAAACTCCTAGAGCTGCCATGCCATTGTATCACTGGAGCTCCCTCACCATCCACCCCTTCCCCACCGCGAGAGGCATCAGGTCCAGATCCACAAAGTGTCAGCAGCCTAGGAAGATGCAAAATGCGTCGTTGGCTCTTGGTTGTCAGGATCCAGGACCCCCGACTAACCCAACGTCAAACATGGTTGCACCACCCATTACTAAATGAGTTGCACATAGAGAGTGGCTCGCTATTGTCATCCTCGAGCTTTGCGAGCTTGCTAGCTGCCACTTAGCCATGGTCTGTAAGCGGGAAGGAAAAGTGTTTGAGGGCTCTGGTTTTGGTCGCCTGCGATATCAGTCTAGATGGAGTGACACGTGGAAGTGAGACGTTTCCCAACAAGGTATTGTGAGGCCTAAATTGTTGAAAATGGAAAAGGTAGAGCTTTTGTATAATTTGGTATTAAAGGTAACAATATTAAGTTGTGACAAAACTCAATTCTCCACGCAGTTCAAAAATACTTGTCATTTTTATCCCAGTGTGTTTGGCAACTTTTGCGAAGGGGAATGGAAGTTAAGATGTAGGGGCTTTTGTGAAAGAGAAATGACGATGTGTGTGTGTGTGTGTGAGGAAGGGAGAACAAAGGTGAAATGGGACTAGGCTGTGTGTGTGAGAAAGAACATAGGTGAAATGGAAGGAGAGAGAATGCGCCATCCCCTCTCAGCATGTGAGCAGTAGAGATAGAGGTTGTGAGAGAGCAGAAATGGGGGAGAGAGAAGAAGAAGAAGATGTGAGAGATAGAGGAGAGAGGTCAAGCGTGGAGTTGTGGTGTGTGAGGATGGCTCCCTCTCTTGCCCCCCTCGCCCGATGCCCCTCTCTTTCCCTTCTCCGGTGACCCGCCCCCTCCCCTTCTCTTGTTTGCCCTGCCTCCCCGCTCCGGGATCTCCATGTGGCTCGTCCTCCTCCCCTTCTTCACCGGTTCCTTCCGCCCTCCCTGCCCCCTCCCTCGCTCTCTGTTCTCTAGTGCGGTCTCTCACCAATCACTTCTGGGCACTGGATCTGGATGTCGACGATGTTTTGAGTGCTGGTAGCTCCCCCTCGCCTTCTCCCATGGTGACAGTGCGACGGCACTGCGTGACCTGGGGGCGCTGGGGTCTGACTCTGCAAGTTCGTA
>NC_057794.1:48787570-48811105 GCF_018294505.1 Triticum aestivum | reverse complement strand
CCGCGCTCGTAGGTTACTTCATCCTAGTCCTTCCCCTGGTTTGCTTGGCTCTAACTCGGTATCACATGTGTGCTTCGTCTCGTTGGATCCTCGTGTGGGTATCACCTCGTTGGCAATGTTGATGCGGGATAGGGAGCCAGCGACGCCTTTTGCGCCCGTCTCTGCTTCTTCTACTTATGGGACGGAACCCTAATCTGGTCATCGGCTTGTGAGATGGTGGGCTCCTCTATGAGCTTGGTGGGCTCTGCGCAGGGTGGTGGCCCTGTCCAAGGGTTGTATACCGCTTCGGCTATTCTTTCCCCCCTCTCCCTTTTGGGCTTCGACTCATTTCTCCTGTGAGTGGCCCAGAGCAGACAGTTGGCCCACCTAATCTTGTTGGCCCATGTTGTGGGTATATGTGGCCCCGTCGAGGTTGTGTCGTCCTAACCCTAGGGTTTTCTGTTTCCTGCGCTAAGATTTGCAAGATTAGATCTGGTCACCTCCTTCCTCGCTCCATCTGAATCGTTCCACCCCCACCTCTGACCCGCTGCTTCGCCGAGGTGCTAAAGATGGGCTAGTTGGGGGACCGCAACACCAACAGCAAGAGGGAACTTGATGGATTTGGTGAGGCCACTTGTGGACTCCGTGGCGCCTGAGGCTGAGTTGAGGGCTAAGTTGCAGCATGGGCAGGAGGCTCGCGAGCGTGCTACCAAGGAGCGGGAGGCGTGGGGCACACCGCCGGCTTGGTTTCGGGAATAAGAGTGGTACAAGGAGTAGTGGGCACATCAGGATGAAAAGATGGCGGCAACTCGCTCCTCTGCTTCCCCCATCCCATCTCAATGGGCGGGCTCCGATTCGTCTGCCCTAGATAACTAGGAGGCGGCAGAATCGGGCGCCGTGCCCCCCTCCCCCATGCTGATGCTCCTCGGTCAATTGCGGATGCTGCTCTGCTTGCTCCTCCTTCTAGTGTTTATGGGTTCCAAGGGCAGTGCCGTCCCAAACCACGCCTTGGTGGCTTCCACAATGCCTCCTAACAATCGGCCAAAGAAGTTCAGTAATTTTTGGTCGAATTACAATTCTGATGGCTCTAGTGATGGAATCCTCACCCGCCCCTACCAATCTCTGGATCTGCTCCACCGGTCGGTGGCTCTAGTAATAGCTCGGGTCGTCCTTCTCTCACATGCTTTGCATGTCATAGGCCGGGTCATTCTGAATCCCGTTGTATGTTTCCTCTTTTTCTGCCTGATTTACTGTGTCGAAGGCCACCTCACAGTGGGTTGTACTAATCGCTCCAAACCTCCTTCAATTAAGCAATATAGACTACGCATGCCAGGTTGTGCATTTTTGGTTTGGATGATGGTTTGGTCATGGTTGTGGTTGCGCCTCAAACATCCTACGTTGCTATCATCTTGGTCCAATCTGCTATGTGACCCTGCAGACGATTGCGGATGAGCTAAGCGAATGGGGTCCGGATGGGTAGGACTGGTAGTTACAGTAGATTTCACAATCAGAATTTGGGATTGCTTTCCCAGTCTCAGGAAAGTTTAAAAATGTTATCTAAGGGCACTAGTTTTACACTTCCAATGAACCAGCTTGTATTTTTTGTCAAAAAGGTTGGGACGATGATCGATGCTTTGGCAACTTCGTGGATAACTGTGTTTTGTTAAATGATGTTCCTTCGATCATGCGTAACAAGGCGTGTTTGATGGCATTTGGTGAGCTCATTGGAAAACCTATTTATGTGGATGAAGATTCTTTGGCTAGATTAGCCTAGTTCATACGAGGAATTGGTGTAGTGTGCCAGATTGGGTCCGCATGGTTTCACCAAGGTATACCCCAAAAGTAAAGCCTTTCAGATCAATGTTTGAGATGAGGGCCAGGTTTCTGCTCACGCTCCCCCTCGTCTTCTAAAGTGTGTACAAAAGACATTGCCCCCATTGTTCTTAAGGTGGGCAACAGGGTTATGTCGTGTTGTGGTAGATATAATACAGTTGCTAGAGAAGTTCTCATCACCAACTCTTCTCTTCCCTCTCTCCCTATGTTCTTTATGGATTTTTATAGGCTACCTAAGGGTAGCCACACTGGTCTTTATAAGCATCATAGCAGGTTCTGCTAGAATTCGGCTGACAATAAAAAGAAGGATCAGTTAGTCAAGTGGAAAATCATTTGCCAGCCTAAAAGCCACGATGGCCTGGGCATTATTAACACGTCGATTATGAATTATTCCTTAATTGTCAAATGGTGGTGGTGCATTCTTCTTGCTTCCGCTAGGACCTTTTGGTTTCATATTCTTAAAGCACAATATTTCCTTCCACTAGTGATCTGCTGGCTTCACCTGATAATGGATCTCAATTTTGGCAGCTTTGAATAAGGTCAAAGATGTTTGCCGATCTTATGTGAAGTTTATTATTAAAGATGGGAAATCCAGTCACTTTTGGCCTGATTGGTGGCACGGGCCACCATCTTTGCTCTTCTTTCCTTGTCATTTTCTCTTTTTGTGGTAATCTTGATATTACTATCTTTGATCTTACTAATTCTGGTTGGAATTTGGCCTTTAGCTGCTCCCTGTCTCCTGTAGAGTTGGAACAATGGCATAAGCTTGATGCCACTTTCCTCACACTCTCGGAGATTCTGGACTCAGTGGTCTAGCCTCATTCCCCCTCGGGAATTTTTCGGTCAAATAGCTTTACCATAGTCTTATTGCTAGGTCCTGCTCTTCTAAGTTCATGGGTGTCTAGAGGGCTCGTGTTCCACTGAAAATTAAGAACTTTCTTTGGCAAGGCATACATGGGAAGCTTCGTGTTGTTGATCAAATTAGGAAGCATAATGCTCAAGCTGATTCTACTTGTTATTTATGTTGCAGGCAAGAAGATTCTGACCATATTATGTTTTCATGTGACTTTGGCATTCTCCTGTGAAGTTGTACTCGGTCGTGGCTGGGTTAGCTGGGTTCCGACCGGTTTTTGCTCAATTACTGCCGCGTTTTAGTGCATTATCTGACCCATTGAGATGCAAATTCTAGTTTGGGTTTGCTACTGTCAGTTGGGCTCTTTGGACTACTCGTAATAAGTTTACCATCGAGCATGTGTTCCCGTCGAAACCAGCTAATGTTATTTTCCAATCCATTACACTAATGCAGTACTGGAGGCCCTTGGTTAAGAGCTATGGCATCGACGCCACGGACCTACTCAGCTCTCGCTTCAGGGCTACATCGAACTCGCTATCACCAAGGGTGCAGGCTCTAGCTTAGTGGACATCCGATCATCATTTACTAGTTTTCTTTTGGTACCTGGTTGTTGGCCTATGTGTCGTTTTTGAATTGTTCATGTGGGATTTGTTGGTTGTTGGTTGTTCAACAACTTGTGAGACTTCTTTAATGGTTGTAATCGGTGTTGTGAATCTCCTTTGGCTTTATCTATAAAGTCGGGAAATTGCATTTTCTATAAAAAAAGAGATAGATGAGAAATGGGAGGAGGCTCTGAGAGAGAACAAAGGAGAGATAGAGGAGAAGACTAGAGAGAGAAAAGGGAAGGAATAAGAGACAATATTAAAGTTTCTTAAGAGAGGGGGGAGAGAGAATGCAGGGAGACAACATAGGTGACAGAGGTACTGCTGCTAATCACAATGGATCACAGTCATGGTTGAGATCTCGAGGGAAGGGAATCTGGTACGAACGAGATAGATAGAAGGTACTATGGAGCTCAACCTTGAAAAAATCACTCTCAAGAACTTTGTGTGCGTGTGTGTGTAGGAAAGCAATATAGGCCCACCTCTATTTCAAAGAAGGCTAAATCACACTGCATACTCATTCGTCCCCGTCGTTGAAGAGGAGCCCCTGCACTCTGGCCTTGGCTCTATGGGTGTCATACCATCGGCGTGTAAAGAATCTCTCCCAGAGCATACGGTGAGGAATGGTGACAAAATATAAAGGAGGAGAAAAACAATGGGTTGTTTTGCAAACACCAAAGCAAAGTCCACATTGTGATCACAACTACCACTAACTGCCTCACAACCATGCATAGACCCATAGATTAGGAGCAAAAGTTCGAAGTTCGACGCCTCCAACAATGTAACGAGGCTGTAGAGCTGCTCCGACAATCCGGGTTAATGATTTTCACCCAAAAATTGAGGAAGATGAGCATGTAACCTCAATGAGGCCTCCGGGGAAGACATTGATGTCCAAGAACATCATTGTTATCGGCACTTACCACTGTCAAGCAAAGCTATCTTCATGGCACCGCGACACCCATCCATCTAAAGGCCTATCGCTACACCCTGAAAAGGAGAGAAGGGAACTGCTGGTCAACATGACACCCAAACCTAGGCATCATAGACGGCCCACAAACAACGACCAATCATCAAGAAGACCACTATATTGCCTTAGCAGCCAACTAGCACTCCACATTGCAAGATTCACCATCAGAACACTACAGTGACCATCATCTAGGGCTGTCACCCGACTTTCAAACCCCACGCCTTCACAACAAAATAAGGAGGCTGTAGAGCTGCTCCGACAATCCGGGTTAATGATTTTCACCCGAAAATTGAGGAAGAAGAGCATGTAACCTCAATGAGGCCTCCGGGGAAGACATTGATGTCCAAGAACATCGTTGTTATCGGCACTTACAATGAGACCCCACTCCTTCACAACAAAATAAGGAAGCAACTATACGTTCGCAACCATGAGACCCAATGTCGACCAGTAGATCTCCAAGTGCGGACCACAAGTTTGCTACAAAAACCGTCTTAGATCTAGACTACCATCCTGGTCCAAAGCACCAAAATTCAACATCGACGCTGGGTGCATAGTTACACACACTACTAGCTAGCAGCAGAGAGGAGGGAGATGGTGCTCCATCCAAACTTTCAAAGTTAATTGCCACATTATCGTGTCAAATGTAGGTGCGCCACTCGCTATTGAAATGAGGTGCACATGAAGAGCATCTCGATGACACCACCACGAACTTCGTGAGCTCTCTGGCTGCCACGCAGCGAGGATCAGAGAGTTGTAGTGAAAAGTGTTTGGTGGGCCCGAATGGTCGCCTACCAGCGAGGATGGTGCGATGCGGGAACATTGAACAGTTTACGCATAAGGTATGTGATGCATAATTAATAGTAAATTTGGAAAAGTAGAGCTTTCATATAATTTGGTATGAAAAGGTAAAAGCATTAAGTTGTGACCAAACTCCACTCCCCATGTGGTCCATAATGGCATGTATTTTTTTTCATAGTGTGTTGGCAACTTTGGCGAAGGGGATGTGAGTTTAGACGAGGGGGTTAGGGTAATAGAAAATGTTGTGTCATTTTATTTCCTAGTGCTCTGTTTGGTATCTTGTATCTACAGCGAACTATGTGTGGGAATTTAGAGAGTTTGTGGAAATTGATGAGAGATTAAGTAAGAGACGCTGACACTAGTTTGGCTCTTGGAAATGGTATCTGGTGCAACTCTTTACAAGCCGAATCAGATAGTACGGAGGAGGGAATAGACCCACCTCCTCGTGTTTCCGTTGATCTTGATCACATAATATCACCAATCTTTTGCTGAGTTGAAGTAACCCCATTCACCGGTGTTAACATCAATAAGCCCAAACAACACTTTTATCGCATTGTAAATCTGCCTCATGAACCTAAAATGTCTGGGGCCCTTTTGCAAAATTGTAATCTATTAGCTATCCACACCCTTTCTTGCAAGATAAGCCAAGAATGTTTCTTTCTCTTAGACGACAATCTATTTTCCAAAAATCTGGCTTCATTAACTAAACACTTTGCGGAGTCGAGTCGAGCGGAATATTCCAATGATGTTGACTACTCTACCGAAGCAGTAAGGTTCGAAATAGTTTAATTCTTGTTGTCATCGCTTGAGTGTCTTGCAAATTGACCCAAAGCAGAAAAAATAATCAATGATGTGTTCCACAAAGAGACCAAAATTTATCTTAATGTTGTTGATCCATCAATCGTACTAAAATAATTCTCTCTCCATGGTTAGGTTCATTTGCATAGAAAATTTTAAAATGGATAGTGCAATGTCTTTTCTTTTGCGGACCCCAAGGCTGCAGTTCGTAGTGAAATTTGTGACGGAAAATCCACTTCCCGGTGACCACATTAAGACATGCAGGACGAGGAACTAAACTCCAAGTATCGTTTGTTAGCAAAGCATTAAATTCATCAAGCATTGCGTCATCTTTGAGAGCAGTTTTGTAAGAGGAGAGGGAAGAGGAGAAATGGCAGGGGTGGCCGCGAGGGAAAATAAATGGCGTGGTAGAGCGAAGCCCCGCTTGGCTCGGGTTGTCATTTTATGTGAATTAACAGGTGGAGCAACATGGACTACAGGACAATGTGGAGGACTAGGCATGGCTAGCACGGAGGGCGAGGAAGATTTGGTGGGTCGCTGGGCGGGGTGGGCAGCAGATCCGAGGTGAGCAGGCGGGGGCTACTCGAGGGGAGCAGTCGTGGGCGACCAGAGGGGAGCAGGATCAGGTGGGTCAGGCGAATCTGGCGAGGGTGAACCCGGGGAGGGCGTGTGGCATACGCGAGGTGGGTAGGCCGGCCCGGTCGGCTCGGTGGGGAGACAGGCGAATGCGTGGGAAGAGGCGGGCGGCGGAGCAGATTGCGAGGCGGATCGCGTGGGCCGCTGGCTTCTAATGTTGGTGGGTGCGCGTGGATTCCGGAGGGGATCGTGCGTAGGTGAGTGGGAGGGGCGGGATCTGGTGCGGTAGTTGCGCCTGTGACCGGGGGTGTGTATTGAAAAATAGTCTCGTCAAAAATAATGTGTCGAGAAACGATAACGCGATGGGAGTGTAGATCGAAGCAGCGGTACCCTTTGTGCTGTAATGGGTAGCCAAGGAAAACACAACGCATAGAGCGAGGGGCTAATTTGTGAGGGCTGGTGGCATAGAGATAGGGGAAACACAAATAACCAAACACACGGAGGTGCTCATAACGAGGATGCACGCTGATGAGGAGGAAAAATGGGGTGTACGGGGTGGTCTTGTTGGAGGGGCGGCGATTGAGCAGGTGTGTGGCAGTGTGTAGGACCTCGACCCAAAAGGGAGGTGGCAAGTTTGCGTGAATGAGAAGGGTGCGTATGACGTCGTTGGTGGTGGGAAGCATGCGCTCAGCCTTGCCGTTTTGCGAAGAAGTGTGAGGGCAAGAGAGACGATATATGATACCGTTGGTAGAGAAGAAGTCGCGGAGAGAAGTGTTGATAAACTCCCCGCCATTGTCACACTGCATACATTTGATGAGAGTATGAAATTGGGTGAGGATATAGGTGAAGAAGCGTTGTAAGGTAGAAGAGGTGTCGGACTTGTGGCGCAAGGGGAAGGACCAAGAGTAATGGGAGTAATCATCAAGAATTATGAGATTTGTATTGATAACCAGAGAAACTTACAACCGGGGAGGTCCACAAATCACAATGAATAAGTTGAAAAGGTGCACTAGTACAATTGTGGGAAGATGAAAAAGATAAACAGGGCTGCCATCCTAATTGACATGCCATACAAGGAGAGTGGGCAGTGTTATTACAATCTGGAAAAAAATCCTTGGAGATAGAGGCAAGTGAAGGTTTTCCCGGATGGTTGAGGTGCTGGTGCCACAAGTCACCTGGAGTGGTGAAGAAAGCAGCGCCATCGACAGACTTATTGCCATAGAACGGGTAGAGAGGACCAGCGCTACTGGACTTCAGAAGAGCATTCCGGGTTGGAAGTGCCTTCACAGAGAAACCAGAAGGATTAAATTCAACAGAAACATTATTGTCAGTAGATAACTTTCGAACAAATATAAGATCTTTGACAATATGAGGGCAGACAAGAACATCGGCGAGGGAAAGGTTAGAAGGAGGAAGGGTGGTAGAACCCATGCCAATGATAGGGAGACAATCACCATTACTGACGGTAATGCTAGATGAATTATGCTTTGGAAAAGAACGAAACGTAGAGAGGTTACCAGGGTTGCCGGTGACGTGTGTGGCCGCGCCGGAGTCGAGGATCCCGTCAGCTCTGTGGTGAGGAAGAATCTGCTGGCCGTAGGCGTGCTGGAACAGGGCGACGTGATCCCAGGAAGGCGGGCCGGTCTGGAACGGTGGTGTAGACAGAGGCGGCGGCGACGGCCCGGACAACATCAGTGGATACGCTTGAGAGTGAATGCCGGGACAAGGGCCGAACACACCGGCAGCGTTGGGAGGAACCTACCCGGAGCGAGGGGCGGGGAGGGCCATGCCGTACGGAGCGAAGTACCCGGTCCAAGGGGATGGCTGAGGCGGAGCAGACCCGCTACCACCCGAGTCGGATCGGCCGCGCCCACGGCCGCCAGTGCGGTCACGTCCATGCCCGCGGTCATCGCCGCCACGGTTGCCACTAGAGCCACGGCCCAACGGGGGGCGCGAGCGTTGCGGTCGGCGCGATCGCCGCGGTCACCATGGTCGTTGTTGGAGTTGAGGCCGCCGGAGATGGTGAGAGCAGCAGATCCGGCCTCCGCCGCCCGGAGGTTGATGTTATACTCGGCAAGATACAGGCGGGAGCGAGCGACGTGGAACTGCGGCAGAGGCACCGTATCGCCCAGGATGGTGCGGACGGTGTCGAAGCGCGCATCCAAGCCATGGAGGAGCTGCATGGTGAGGTCGTGATCCTTGACCGCGTGATCAGTATCCGCGAGGCCGTCCGCGAGGGCCTTGAGATGGCACGCATAGTCAGAGACGGAGAGGTCTCCTTGTTTCAGGTTCCGGAACTGACGCGTCAGGTTCAGGTACTGGGCGCCTTCGTTCGCCAGGAAGTAGTCTCGGATACGGCGTCACGCGGTGAACGCGTTAACGGCGCCGCCCATGACGAGCTCGAGAATGGAGTCGGCCAGGGTGAACTAGAGCCAAAGGATGAGGCGATGATCGACCGCGAGCCAGGCCGCACCAGGGTTGGGAGGAGGTGGGCGATCCACGTGATCTTGCACGAGATACTGCATGAGAATGCAGTAGAAGAAAGTTCGCCACTTTATGTAGTTGTTCTCTGCCGGATCTAGTTTGAATTTTATGTGGTTGGAGATATGATCATTGTGGAAGGAGATGAGGAGGGAGTCGGCCGGTGGTACGACAGGGGGAGCGGGTGCAGACAGGAGGATTGGAGCGAGGTCGGAGGAGAGGGCAGCGGTGGTGCTCTGGGAAAGGGAAGGAGAGGTCCCGGGGGAGGACGGGGGGATGGCCGGAGATGAGGGCTCGCCGAAGATGTCCTCGAAGGCCATGGCGACTGATACCAAACTAAAGGGAGAGAGTGCTCACAGTTCTGTCGTATTGATTATGGCATGAGTTACAGAGGTACAAATAGCCGTGGTCACCCAACGTCTCCCATGATACACGGCACGTAGGGCCAACGTGGAGAGTGGTTGTGATCCTCAAAGCTAGGAAGTAGTGACAACAATATACAGAAGACTACGTACATGCAATGACCGGGTTTAACACAATAGCCACCGTGGTGACATCATAGAAGAGGTCCATATCAATGGCGTCACAAGGGGGTCCCAACCGTATGCCCTATCCGGGTCTTCCATGAAAGCCATGACCAACATCATAGTTTGTGAATTAAGGACTGATAACCAATGTGTTTTTTTTTGCCATGCCATGCAAGTTAATTAATACGCTTGCACGTGATCTTGCATGCGATACTGCATGAGAACGCAGTAGAAGAAAGTTCGCCACTTGATGTAGTTGTTCTCGGCCGGATCTAGTTTGAATTTTATGTGGTTGGAGATATGATCATTGTGGAAGGAGATGATGAGGGAGTCGGCCGGTGGTACGACAGGGGAAGCGGGTGCAGACAGGAGGACTGGGGCGAGGTCGGAGGAGAGGGCAGCGGTGGTGCTCTGGGAAAGGGAAGGAGAGGTCCCGTGGGAGGACAAGGGGATGGCCGGAGATGGGGGCTCGCCGAAGATGTCCTCGAAGGCCATGGCGACTGATACCAAACTAAAGGTAGAGAGTGCTCACAGTTCTGTCGTATTGATTATGGCAAGAGTTACAGAGGTACAAATAGCCGCGGTCACCCAACGTCTCCCATGATACACGGCACGCAGGGCCAACGTGGAGAGTGGTTGTGATCCTCAAAGCAAGGAAGTAGTTACAACAATATACAGAAGACTACGTACATGCAATGACCGGGTTTAACACAATAGTCATCGTGGTGACATCAGAGAAGAGGTCCATATCAATGGCGTCACAAGGGGGTCCCAACCGTAATGCCCTATCCTGGTCTTCCATGAAAGCCATGACCAACATCATAGTTTGTGAATTAAGGACTGATAACCAATGTGTTTTTCTTTGCCATGCCATGCAAGTTAATTAATACGCTTGCACGTGATCTTGTACACGCTTTTCAAATGATTCGCTGACAGAGGAAGACCTAAGTGTGGCAGTTGGAATTGAGTGCAAACATCCGAACAATCAAGAAGGATGCTGTTGAGATCGATGGACGAACAAGGGTAGTAGGCACTAAGAGTTTTTGCAGCACACAGGAAACATGACCGATAACCTCATCGAAGATTGCAAAATGCTCAACAGGTTGCTGCTATCTTCTTTGCTAGGCGCCAGAAAAACCGTTGTGATGTCCTCATAAAGGGAGGTGTGAAGAAATACACTCCAACTTCTCAATCTGTGAAGGCGAACAATAGATGTCGCAAAATCTGAAATCTACTAGTTAAAGTGATAAATTTGATAATACATATAATTGACTTAAAAGACATGAAAGGATATAATAAGGAACACAAAATGAATTTCAGGAGAAAATTCAGTAGATTTAATTCATTTCATTAGTTTTGCCTATATATGCAGTTTCTAAATTTTTTTCAAAAATTTCTTCCATGTCACAGGCACTATGGAGATATTGAAGAAATAAGTGTAGAGGAGCCAATCGAAAGTAGGCCACCACTGTACGCGCACGTTACATTTTACTCACAGATGACACTCTTCTGTGTTCTAGACGGGAATATGAGAGTCAAGTTCATGACCAGGGGAAAACATCTATGGGCTCGACAGTTTGTGCCAATGAAGAAGAAGAAAACTGATGTCTGATGACCTAAGCCTGATTTCATATCCATTCAAGAACATTTTATGCCAGGCATTCTGGAAGCATACTTGAATAGAATCTGCACTTGTAAGATTAATAGATTATTCTTGTGCAAATCTAATTCTTGTGCCTTCTGCTCCTTATTACACATTTGTATCACAGATTTATGGACATAGTTCTGATCTTCAGACCCATGACACCGCGAGGACTCAAATTTGTACTTGTTAAGTATTATAAATCCATATTGTTGGTACGAACACAATGATGTTAATCTTTAAATTCGTTCCTGGAACTGGAATGCTAATTATTATTTTGCGGGAATCCTGGAATGCTATTGTACTCTATGGTAGTCATTGTGCGACCCTAGTCAAATGTTAAGCTCCGGTTTTGTATTTTCTTTGGAAAGGATGGTACTACCTCTCGAGTCTTTTATTTTCTTTTTTAAGCTGAGCTGAGCTCCTTACCCACATGGGCCGCTGCCCTTCACCCAGTAACAACCACTGCACGAGCACGACCACGACCGTCATTGATCGCTTCCGTGGCGACGGCGACGTATGCCCCTTCAGAGTCTCCGAGTGCGTGTTAGCCTGCTATAAGCTCATCGTCACGCAGCGTAGGATGCTATATTTTTCTGTTGTAACTAGTGGATGGGGCGCGCCCGTGGCGCGCGTCCTGAACAGTGCATGCGCGGTGTCAGGTTGGAAGCGCCCATTCTGCTGTCTTTTTCTTTATTTGCTGCACAGATGCATGCATAACTGACAACCTTGTTAATCAATGACAATAACCAAATCGTTAGAGCTAAAAGTAGATTAAATTTGGTTTAGTAGCAATCAACTGTATAGCTGGTTCAAAAGGAAGGGGACGCCAGTTTTGATCATAGCATACACTTTGTAGATACTGTCCAAAACCGGCATAAGAAGCACACTACATCGACGTATGTACGACTCTGACGGCCTTAAGAATCACACTACATTGAGTATATATAGGTGGCAATGACGGTCAGCAACGATCTGTCTACAGGGTGGTGAATGATGAATTCTCAAAATAAAGGACATTGGAGTTGACCCGACGATGCACTCCACGACGAGCTTGTTGAGGAAGAGGTCGTCAGTAAGGCGGTGCTCCCTGAGGCCTTGAAAGTGTAGCGAACAGCAGAGCAGCAGTGAGCAGGCCTCCATCTCATCGCCCTGGCGAGATCGGGTGGCAAGTTCTCAAGCTTCCTCCTGGCCTGCAAAAATATGTTCCTCGCCAAGAAAGAGTTGATAACATTGTCCTGTTATCAATTCAAACGATGGCTAACCTAAAAATAATAAGAACGATGCAATCCAAATAGCAAGAAGCATGCGCAATAGAACCAGCCCAAGTGTGGCAACAACGTGATGGCAATAATAGGAAGTGGAGTGGAGTGTTGTGTCTCCTCCTCCCATCATATTCTCTCAACACGTCACATAGCACGCCTGAATACACATCAATTTTTGGAACATAGGAAACCTGCAATGCAAAGAACAGAAGTTGTTCGCTTCTTCAGCTACCTACGAATCAAACTTTGTTCCTAGTTTTGGTTGTATGAATTCACACAGTTGGGTCAACATGGCGAACCACTAATTTTGTATGCTACAAACTACTGTACCTTGAAGCACAATCAACATGCATGAGATACCTCCTAGTAACTCATAGATGGATTATTACTATGTGACAACAATATCTTCCTTACATTCACACTCGATCCAAACTAAAAAAATTGAAACAAAGTGCAGTGAGAAACTAATCTAGCTAATAGACAATTTGAATGTTATATAAGATCTGCTGAAGAGTGGGGATCTGTCTGACGCATTTTATTCACCAAAATACAATAGATGTATTCACCGAAAGACTGTTGTGTTTAAGATTTATAAATCCATAACAGCAACAACTGAAGTGGGTCTTTGAAATTTATACTATAGCACCTTCCAATAAAATGAAAGTTCATCCTATTGCATACAGGAAAATTATATGAAACTTCTTGCTTATTGGAAGTCCTATAAGCTGCTTCCTGATAAATACTCCCTCTTAAACATCCACATTTCCATCATATTCAGCAATAATAGGCATGTATAGGCAACAGTTCCAGAGTTCAAAAGACAAGCATATTTGCACTCATATTCACATTTTTGGCAATGGATCTTTGAATTAACCACAAGAGAACGAAACTGAACGATGAGTGATTCAGAGAAGCAGTTTTCTGTGAACTCCTACTTCTGAATTGTGGACACTACAAGTTGTACAACGAACAGACTGAATGAGATGCATGTATACCAGCAAGGAGGGCGAGGTGGAGATTGAGGCGGGCTATGGAGAAGCCCTAGTTTCCAACATGGCCGTCGACGGACTTGAAGTAGCAGGTGGCGGCAAGGGAGTGCGGCTGCATATACCAAAGGCTCTGCATCTGCAAAGTACACAACAAAGGTACAAGTCATTAAATCAATGAACTAACGCCCCTAAAATAACTAAACAATTGAATTGCAAATAGATAATTAGCAAATACTACTTCCAGTTGAGTTTAGCTTATATATCCAAGACATAGAAGTAGCATGCTATAACAATAAATTCTGGAAAACAAAAAGACGCCTGTAAAAATGAGAGGATATGTTATTCAATACCTTGTATGGTGTGTGTGTGACTTAAATGTGTGTTGACAACCATCAAAAGAAGGAAGGTTATGCCAAGCAAGCTATGACAGTGACACCTAGAACAGATAAGAAGCAGATCACCATTGTGAAAGAAAGACCACTAAGATATAGCAGCATCATGATGTTGCTTCTCTCCATCGGCTCTGGACCTGATACCTGCAGCATAAAAATACTCAGAAAATGATGGCATAAGAAGGTTACCCAGCAATAGAAAAGCGGACTAATTATAGTCAATTGTATCTACTTGGTTAGTTTAATGTTGATCCTTGGTTAAATTGATGTACTAAATAATTAAGAACATATGCATCTGATTTTTGTACAATTTAATTATTCTGTTGTATGCAACTTGGGCTCGCTTGCTAAGACCAAGAAACTTCCAATAAATTTATCTGTACTAATTGACTCCATGATACTAACTGTATGCTATTGTAGTTGATATATACATACATGTTCAGTGTCACGCATCGTGAGTAGATAAAGTTTGGTTTGTATTTCTTTACTTTAAGCAGAAAATATGGCCTTGTGTACATGTATTTCCATTCTCATACAACGGGATATATTAAAAGGAATAATCATGTGTATGCTCTAATATCTTATGCACAGTGAACTGGAGCACCTCTTCTAATTTTAGTTGTAAGTACACAAGTCGTTTCCGAGCAGGACATAGTTTCTTCAGTCTACCTCTCTTTTTTTAGGACTAAAAACTATGGTTTTATTTACTTTCATATAACCTACACTCATAGACATAATGCTAACTGAATACACCATACCTGATCCAAAAATCTCTTCTGAAGTTGTTGGGAAAGCAAGAGAGAGCCTAGATGCAAAGCCAAGCTAATCCATGTCAAAGTACAATAAATAATGCATAAGCGAAACAACATTCAAAGACAATCCAGTGAACTTACATCCTTAGCTCGGTTGGATCTTGCTTTGGTATACTGTTGCTCTAACAGGAGCAATGCTAACTTCCAATCAT
Organism: Triticum aestivum; assembly: GCF_018294505.1. NCBI lineage: Eukaryota > Viridiplantae > Streptophyta > Magnoliopsida > Poales > Poaceae > Triticum > Triticum aestivum. Next base: position 48,796,439 of record NC_057794.1, on the reverse strand, counting down.
CAAGAGGAGCAAAACTGGATAAAAATATAATTCACGCAATAGTAAAGCAATACAGAGTCAGAGAAAAAAAATTGAATGCACGGTTGAACATCCTACCCTCTAACAGTAATAAAAAACCCAATTGGAACCTTTCCCTTTCGAAGCTAAACGACATTCAAGGCGATGCTTCCAGTAGCAACAGAATCATGGGGAGTAGATACTAATTAAGGATCAAATATCAAACATTAAGGAGAGTATAATTCTAAAAGAAAATTGGCACATAACATCATCAAAGCTCTGTAGGATTTGGCATGAAACCAACACAAAGTTGAGATAACACAAAGTGATTTTAACCAAGGTAGACACTTCAGAGCAATAACATCAGGAAAGCCAAGCTATGGTTATTCTAGTGGAGAACACAAAAAGCACCAAACAAAATATTAGCATAGCACATGGGCTCAAAAATCAAGCAACATCTTCCAAGAACATTTATGCCTCTACATCGATGATGGTTAAACACCAATAAAACAAAGCCTTTCTGCAAGGTAAGTGGTATAAGCATTAGAGTCAAGTTCATCAACAAATCTGTAAGCCCAAGCCTAGTACAAATTCTAGAAAAGCGTAACAACAGCCTGGTTGTCAGAAATTAACTATAGTTAAAACCCACTAAATATGGTTGGATGTAAATTAGAAAAACTTGTTTGCTTATAATAAATTAAAACATGGTTAAGAAGTTCACTTATCTTTAATATCTGTAACATCTACCACATCCAGGCCTCTATGTCTGAATATACGATATTTTTTCAGAGAGTTTATATTTTCCCTAATTTTCTGATGCTCCACCCATTGTGAATCTCGAGACTCGTGCTAAAGCTATGAAACCGATAGGGGCTTACCAGGGGACAAACGGGCAATGTCTTCAATTCTCTTAGCAGCATGAACATTCTTCGAATACAACGTCTGTTCTGGGTGCTTGCATCGTGGCTCCACCAATGGACACCCTACGGTTTACACCACCAATTGAGTGTCTAGCTAGGTGACTTCTTTATACTTTTGAGTCTTGGATGAATTTTTTCTTGAACCGTAGAGAGCTTCCTGCTCAGGTTTGAGTTAATCCTGGAGCTTCTTCTGATCCTGCAGTTATGCACATTTGAGGAATTTAAACTTTTGACTGAAATACAAAAAAGATGCCGTAAGGAATTTAGATAGTAAAATGCAACTGCACAGTACCCTTTGTGTTTTCTTTCCTGTTCTTTGTCGTCCTGCCAAACGATCAGGTATTCTTCCAGCATTGAGAGAAGGAGTACCTGCAAAATAGTTCATGAAAAAACCTCAAGGAAGAAAGAAACACAAACACCATTTAGAAATGAAGTGTCAGTAAATAGACGTACGCCATCATATCATGTGAACTCTTCCTCTTCCATTTTCGAAGCTATGATTTTCGTGGTCAAAACATCTACCATTCCTGCCCAAGGTGAAGAAAATATAAATCACATGAAGTGGTAACAAAAAATAAGCAGTACATCATCTGAAACTAAGGAGTACCCAGAATCTTGTCAACCAAAATCCGATCTTTCTCGGCCCTCTTGAACATAAGATGTGCCCCACTCCCAGCATTGTAACGATTGTCATCCTAAATATTCCTAGTAAAGGGAACAATCAATAGTCACAAAAAAAGGAGCAACAATTATCCGAAAAACAAACATGTGAAGCGCAACTAAATATAAAATTGGCCAGCATTCATACTTTGTTGTAATCTTCCAGCCAACAACGAGCTAAATCATGTAAACCTAACTCCCCTAATCAATACCTCGAGGAAATCACAACAACACCCTTTGATGCAGCACTCACTTAGAACCTTCAGGGGACATGAAAATTCAAGCCAACAATGTATCCACCACTTGACGCACCAAAACTGCAGCTATGACTACTGGTAATGAGCATCTCGCCACGCGAGCTACAGTTTTTTCCCCAAGTACAACCTACAGAGAGATGCGGGCCATACCTTCTTCTGCGCCCGGTCATGACGCCACGCCCGTAAATTCTACCATGGCAGTTTGTTTAGCTCAATTACTAAAATGATATACATAATAGTTTGAGAAAGTTCAACACGATATAAAATTGAATTAGGGGCATCTCAAATGACAAGTTATCTTTGTCTCATGTCCCATTGACATCTTAAAAGGAATCACCAAAGTAGTTGCATCATTCTTTTGGTTCTATTGCAGGTTCTTAACAAATTTCAATTCTTCGTAGCTGTCCAGGAGAAGAAAGGGATTGGGCTCACTTGGTAGGGAAAGATGGCCTGCACGCCCGCCATGGTGCTCCTCCATCACACCCGCAGTCTGCACAAACCAACCGCACGGATCAGCTTGAGAGATCTAGAAGAAGAAGAAGAAGAAGAAGAAGAAGAAGAAGAAGAAGAAGAAGAAGAAGAAGAAGAGGGGAGGGGAGGAGGATGGAGGGCGTAAGTACCTTTAGCGTCTACGTGCTGCAACCCATCACCGGCGTCGAGGGCCACCACATCAGCAAGCACCGAGAAAAGCCCGCCGCCGTCGTCGCCCGATCCCCATCCATCCATGGGTGGGTGTGGGGCTAGGGTTTCGCCCCCATCCATCCATGGGTCGGGTCAGACCTCCATGGCCGACCACGAGGACCAGGTAGACGAGGGCGCGGTGGTGCCGCTGCGGATCTGGGCGCCCCCTCACCTTGTCGCGTGATACGGGGCTTTCCTTCCCTTGGAATAGAGTTGGGATAGAGATAGAAGGTGAAGGGCTGGAGCGGCGGCTCTAGGGGAGGAGGAGGCCGCCAGCGGTCGGATTGGGGCGGCAGTGGGGTTGGGGTTGGGGCGGCGGCGGCGGTCGGATTGGGAATGACGAGAAGCAGTTCTCGTTTCTGGGGGAGAGGAGGGGAGAGAAGGATGCGTGTGGCGTGACCCCCGATCTCCTTTTCCCTCTTGCCCAATCGCTAGTTCGCTACCGTCTTTTGTCGTACCTGTGATGACGGGGCTATCACGGGGAGGCGTCCTTGATGCACACGTTAATATTTTGGATAAGGTGTGCACGGGCCTGATGCGACAGCCGCATGCACGCACGTAATGGAGACGTGCACAGTGCACGCACTCCTTTCTCATTGTTTCTCTCCCGGTCAGCACATATCACCGTGTGGAGGAGTCGTGGGATGGCGCGACTTCACCGGATCACAGCGAGCAGGCCGGGAGGTTAGCTAGTAGTTGTTTTCACTCAATGTAACTAAGATAAGAGAAAGAGAAAGATAACAGAAAAGCTGCGAGGTTTGCGCAGAGGAAAACCCACTCTCTCTAACTCAATGTAACTAAGATAAGAGAAAGAGAAAGATAACAGAAAAGCTGCGAGGTTTGCGCAGAGGAAAAGCCACTCTCTCTCCAGTTTGTGTTCATCGTTCTCGCTCGCATCTCTCTCTCAATCGCTCGTTTCGCAACGACAGTGCGCTCCCTCCCCGGATCGTGACGCTGCATTTAGAGTTTAGACATCGGCAGTTGGCTTTTCTACGGCGTCCTTTCCTTTGCCGGCGCAACCTTCAAAGCTTCTACACTAAGTGCGCTCAGCTTCTCTGTGCCAACCATCAAGATGCGACCGTGATTTCTCCGTGTTGCCGGTGGAGTTTGAGATTGGGCCGTGACTTGGAGATGTTGTTGCGTCCCTCCTGCTGTTTAGATCAACTAGTCATCAACCTGTACTTCTGCACCGGCTAGCGTAAGAACGTACTTACTAAGTTTTCAATGTTATGACTAATATATCATATTACAGTTTCCCGTTTATCCATATTAAATAATATAATTTGAGTGAATTCCTCAATTTATTACCAATTTTATGTATTCTAAATTCCTCCATTATTATCAACCTTATGAATTCTAATTTGCTAGCTTCCTTGATGATAAAATAATTTTTTGGCTATCAACATGTCAAGTTTATGAGAAGGGGTACAGTACAATGTCTAAGAAGAGCTGCAACTAATTAGCGTCTCTATTCCTACTGAATTTGATAGAATGCATGGAGGCATCATACAAATAATCCAGTACCCAGAAGAAACGATCACAAATGGATGCATCATTAAGTTTTCAACTGAAACACATTATGTGAACTAATTTGGGTTGGTGGAAAATATAGGCCACTGAACCTTTCCATCAGCAAGACATTCATTTTAAAAATGTATAATTTGTTGAGCAATATTGATTTCCCTTTTCTAAATATTTCCACATTTGCAGTTCCATTAGTGAAAAAGAATGGAAAATCTACCCAGAATTTGTGGTGTTAAATTTCTAATTTCGATCAGACGTCTAATTGGTAACTAAAAGCATGTACTCCCAATGAAGGAGGACAATTTATTGAACTGTAAGCAAACTGCACAACAATAATGTTTATCTCTTCTCAACTGAAGTTCGTAAGACCGAACCAATAGCACAATTATTGAACATTAAGCAAACTGCACAACAATGTTTATTACAAATATTAAATCAAGGTGTATTCAAGAAATCGAAAATAGCTCAAATGGGCACCGAAATTGGGTTAAATAGATATTTGCACGAGATGTTCTGGAAGATAGCCCACTCGGTAAACAATTAGTATTTTTCTTATTTGCATTATTCCCGTAATTTTATCACAAACTACTAAAGCAACATTAGGACTCCTTGCCATGTCCCTGGAGCCGCCGCGCCTGCTGGTTCCTGCAGCGCCCGAGAAGTGTCTTCGTGCATGAGCTCGGGATCGAGCAGAGAGCTCCAGCCCCGTTGACCGCCTGCTCGTCCAGCGCCTCGCTGTGGGTCTCCCGTATCAGATCGCTTAGGCCCAGCGCCTCCTAGGCCCAGCTAGACCCGCCGACCTGCTGCTTCCACTGGACCGGGCCTTGGCCCAGGGTGAGCTACCCCGCCCTCTGTATGCTCCTGTTGTGGCCCAGTCCAGCAGATTTGGCCCGTTATGGGTTTTTTTTTCCTGTTCCAGCAATTTTAGCAATTTATCCGTAGATTTTCAGAATTGCAGAAAACCCCCTAGCCTTCATGCATATCATTACTCACAAACCGTGCATCGGTTTAAAATGTTCTATATATGTAAAATGCTTAGAATTTTGTGTAGACCAATAATTTGCCACTTTCATCCATGTTTGAGATGTTTAAAATGATGTTAACTTTAATTTCCTTAAATAACATGCTAAAATGGTTTTATTCATAACTAAATCACCGTAGCTCCAAACCTAATAAACTTTATATGTAAATGGGGTAGAAAATTGCCTAGTTTAACATGGTGGCATCACTTTGTATGTTTGATAACTCTAAAATTGTGTTTAGGGCAGAACAGTACCAAACCTTAAAATATGCACATGGGGAGTTTCCGGACTTGTTGTTTGTTGTTCTGGCCTCATTTAAACTTGCCTAGATAGGTAGTGTTCATATGCTTCACCCTTGCCATGTTAAACAACATTTAATATTGTTGGGTACATAAACGAGATCGAACTAAATATCTTGAATGTGGATGTTCCGTCAATATGCAACTCGTTGCATATTGAGCTCCACTTAATTTGTAGTGTTGTTTGTTGCATATTGCCATGTCATGCTTCTTTAAACCTGACATGCATCATACTTGGTTGTGCATCATGCCATGTTTATGTGATGGTTATTTACTATGTTGTTTGCTTCTTTCCGGTGTTGCTTCTTCAGGTTAGTTCCGTTAACGTCGCGTTTGTGAGAATTCGTTCGACTACGTCCGCTTGTCTTCTTCATGGACTCGTTCTTCTTCCTTGCGGGATCTCAGGCAAGATGACCATACCCTGGAAATCACTTATATCTTTGCTTGCTAATTGCTCGCTCTAATGCTATGCCTATGCCGCGATACCTACCACTTGCTATGTCATGCCTCCCATATTGCCATGACAAGAGACACCTTTCCTAGAAAACCGTTGTTTGGCTATGTTACCGCTTTGCTCAGCCCCTCTTATAGCGTTGCTAGTTGCAGGTGAAGATGAAGTTTGTTCCATGTTGGAACATGGATATGTTGGGATATCACAATATCTCCTATTTAATTCAATGCATCTATATACTTGGTAAAGGGTGGAAGGCTCGGCCTTATGCCTGGTGTTTTGTTCCACTCTTGCCACCCTAGTTTCCGTCATACCGGTGTTATGTTCCTTGATTTTGCGTTTCTTACACGGTTGGGTGTTATGGGGACCCCTTGACAGTTCGCTTTGAATAAAACTCCTCCAGCAAGGCCCAACCTTGGTTTTACCATTTGCCTCACCACGACCTACCTTTTTCCTTGGGAGTCGCGCTCCCGAGGGTCATCTTTATTTTAACCCCCCGGGCCAGTGCTTCTCTAAGTGTTGGTCCAACCTGAGCGACGTCCCGTGCCCCCTGGGCAACCAGGGTCTATGCCAACCCAATGTCTTGCTCATCCGGTGTGCCCTAAGAACAAGATATGTGCAGCTCCTATCAGGATTTGTCGGCACATTCGGGTGGCTTTGCTGGTCTTGTTTTACCATTGTCGAAATGTCTTGTAACCGGGATACCGAGCCTGATCGGGTCGTCCTGGGAGAAGGAATATCCTTCGTTGACCGTGAGAGCTTGTGATGGGCTAAGTTGGGACACCCCTGCAGGGTTTTGAACTTTCAAAATCCGTGCCCGCGGTTATGGGCAGATGTGGATTTGTTAATATCCGGTTGTAGAAAACTTGACACTTAACTTAAATAAAATGCATCAACTGCGTGTGTAGCCGTGATGGTCTCTTTCCGGCGGAGTCCGGGAAGTGTACACGGTTTTGGTGTTATGCTTGAACGTAAGTAGTTTCAGGATCACTTCTTGATCACTTCTAGTTCACGACCGTGGCTTTGCTTCTCTTCTCGCTCTTATTTGTGTATGTTAGCCACCATATATGCTTAGTGCTTGTTGCAGCTCCACCTCACTACCTTTCCCTACCCATAAGCTTAAATAGTCTTGATCTCGCGGGTGTGAGATTGCTGAGTCCTCTGGCTCATAGATTACTTCCAAAACATTTGCAGGTGTCGTTGATACCAGTGCAGATGACGCAGCTGAGCTCAAGTGGGAGCTCGATGAAGATCGTGTTCGTTGTGTTGTTTTCCTTTCCTTTCGATCAGTAGTGGAGCCCAGTTGGGGCGATCGGGGACCTATGCATTTGGGGTTGTCTTTATTTTGGTTCTGTAGTCGGACCTTGTTTGTATCTGGATGTTGTAATGCTATATTTATGTATTGTGTTAAGTGGCGATTGTAAGCCAACTCTTTATCCCTTTCTTATTCAGTACATGGGATGTGTAAAGATTACCCCTCTTGCGACATGCCTACTATGCGGTTATGCCTCTAAGTCGTGCTCCGACATGTGGGAGATATAGCCGCATCGTGGGTGTTACAAGGAACCAACCCGACGGCAACGCTGCTCGAAAAGAAGGGGAAGAAGGTGCTCCCCTCAGGCTTCGGCTCGTCAGAAGCAAGCCGGAGCTCCGTCTTCCCCCACTCGTTGCTCTCTCCCACCGTCAGCAGGCGCACGGAGGCAAGGCTCTTCTCCGTGACAGTGGGTGCCTCAAGAGCGGGCTCGTACCAAGCCGGGGACGAGGAAGTCTTGACCTTGCGCGGCGCCATGGGCGGCAGATGCAGAGCGAGGCCGGAGCAGATCTGTAGGTAGCGGAGGGCGAAGAGCAAGAAAGGGAATCTCGAGCGAGTCGAGGAAGAAGCAATGAAGGCAAGTGGCACCCACGCCAGCCTTTTGTCAGGTCAAGCAGTTGCGGAAACAACATGGGGAAGTGGAGACGCCCACGTCCAATCAACCGCCACGTGTCAACCGAGGCTGCAGGCTTTTGGGGCCGCGAACTTGACCCTTAGCTTCGCCACAAAGCCTAGATCGGGCGCACCTTGGTCCCAGGGGCTACTGCCGGTGTTCTGGGAACGGGGGTTCCCAGACTTGCCTGCCTGCGGCCCGCGGCGTGGCTGAGCCAGCGGGCCGTACGGCCCATCTTCACCAACAAAGCGCCCAAGACCCTCGCGAGGGGCCAAGCCTCGCGAGGCGGACGACGCAAGACCTCCTCTGGAGTGGCCTAGCCAGGCAGGCTCATGAGGAGCGGAGATATCAAGGCGAGGCGAACCTCACGAGGCTCTCGTGACATGAGCCATGACGATCGACACCAGGCGGGTGCCAGGCAGGTGCCAGCACGCACAGCGTCCTTGTTTCCTCTTTGGTGCAAAGGGGGCAAGCGCAGCCGCGAAGTACTGAGGCCTCAGGCAAAGGTTGCCATTTCGGTGCAAAAAGACAAAGACCATGGCCTGCAAGATGGAGGTCATCGTGGAGCCCAGAAAAGCGTCACCACCAGAACTTTGTGCAGGCGAAGACTACTTTTGTCAGGATAGCTTGTACTAGCTGTCCCCCTTCAAATTAGCCCGCCATTGTTGGCTCCCTTCCCGCTCGATATTTGGAAAGAGGATCAGGGCCTCTATAAATAGGTCTAGCCACCACAATAGTAGGGGATGAGATGACCTGATGGGATCTTAGCTCGAGAAAGACCACCCCCGCACACACAAGCTCACCGAGCTCAAGAACGCCTCAACCTCAGGAGGCCGTTCTTCCCTTGTATTGTTCATCATCAGCCCAAGAGGCAACCCACCACCACCACACTGGAGTAGGGTATTACACCACAACGATGACCCAAACCAGTATAAATCCCATGTCTTTCTGTGTTGTGAGTTCGTCGAGTTCGTCCGCAAGATCTTAGCGAGCTTGAGCGTAGATCGGTTGGAGGGAAAGACTTCGCGCGCACCCCAGTGTTCGAACCTTAAGGGTTTGTCGGAACTCCACATCCCGACAGTGGTGAACTTTTGTCAAGGCCAAAATCAAAGGTGGGACTCAGCAGCGGCGAT
>NC_057794.1:48713239-48787311 GCF_018294505.1 Triticum aestivum | reverse complement strand
TACTATGAGATCTTCGGTTTTTCCTTTTCCTTTTCCTTTTTCTATCTGTTTTTTCTTCCATTTTCTTTGTTTGTTTCTTTGGTTTTCATGGTTTTCTTTAGCCTTTTTCCCCAACACATGTCTAATTTTTTATACACATTTGTACATTATTCAAATGCACCACAAAACATTTCTATATACGATAAATACTTTGCAAGTACATGATCAAATCCTTTTTTGAATATATGTTTCACTTTTTACCTTTTTTGTACACATCTTACATGCCTTTAATGTTTTTCAAATACAAGATCGGCATGTTTTTCGAATATATGTTTTGGTGTACACTTTTTGTGATACAGATCTACATTTTTTGTATACATCATAAGCACCTCAACGGCTAGTATTCTGCCGCTTCGCAACCTCGCCGCTTCGCCGCTTTCCGTGCCACCACCGCGCCACCTTGCCGCCAGGGTTCTTCGGGCTACCGCGGCATCCGCGAGCGCCTCAACGGCTAGTATTCTGCCGAGATCCGGGCCGGCGACGTCCGGCTCGGCCTCGGGTCGTTCCGGAGCACGTACGAGGCGGCCCGCGCGTACGAGGCGGCCCGCGCGTACGACGTGGCGGCGTGGCGCTTGGAGAGGCCTCGGTCGCAGATGAACTTCCGTGACGTCTTCAGGCGCGAGCAGGCGCAGCGCGTCGCCTCTCCGCCGCGTCTCATCACCGACATGGACCGTGCCGACCACGCTCGGCGGCAGCGCCGCCTCCTCATCGCCGAGGAGGACGAGCGAGCCATGGCGGAGTGGCGCCGTCGCCAACCGGAGGACGTCGCCGACGAGCGTGCCTACTGGGAGGAGATGACGGCAAGGCGCCGTGCGGAGCGAGCGGACCGGCGTCGGCGGAAGGCGTTGGCGAATGCGCAGTCCAATATTGTTGTAGCAGGTGGGAGGTCGATCTTCACGTCAAACGATGAACGTTGGGACGACATGTGGCTCGATACCTTGGACAACACCGACGAGGATGATGATGGTGATAATGGTAGCGACTTGGAGTAGTTTCTATCTATGTATGCCGTAGTAGTTTATATCTAGTTGCACCGTAGTTCTATCTATCTATGTTTTCGATTTATCTATCTAGTTGCACCGATGTATAATACCTTTGTATCGTTTTTTATCTATGCAATTTTTACTAAAAAAATATTGTAAAATGAGTGTGCGCTACTTTTTAGCGCGGCTGCTGGAGTCATCGCTGTGCGCCGCGTCAAATTGGGCGATGGATGCGCGGCAAAGCAGTTTTTAGCACGCGGCGCCTTCGGCGCATGCTGAAGATGCTCTTCCGTGCTCACATCTCGGCTGGGGGACCAAGACGGCAAGTCCTCCCGGGAACAAGTAACAACGTTAGAAAAGAAAATGACCAAACCTACAGTAATGTACTATTTCTGTCTTGCCACCGAGACATGGGGCCAGTTTTTTTGGCGATTCTACCAGAATCGCCCTTTTCCCCAACTTCTTTCATAATCATCACTCAATATATTTTTTACAATCCTAATTAATTAGACCTTAACTAGATAGGATTGTAAAAAAAATATAAAGTGCTGATTCTGAGAGAAGCTGAGGAGAGGAGCAATTCTAGGAGAATTGCCGAAAAGAACTGGGCCATAGACGCGTCCGCGAGACAGCTGAGAGCTACAAGTCGCGCCCGCATCAATCGCTCACAAGTGGGTCGCCGCCCATTACGCATACACTCGAGTGAGTTTCCTTCTCTGAGTTTTCAATTCGCGTATGCTCGCTGGATTTTTCCTTTCATGTGTGAGTTGAGTTCCTCCTTCTACGAGGGTCTTTTATCAGTACTACTTCCTCCGTTTTTAAATACTTGTCTTTCTAGTCATTTCAACAAGCGACTACATACGAAGCAAAATGAGTGAATCTACACTCGAGAATATGTCTACATACATCCGTATGTAGTAGTCATTTGAAATGTCTAGAAAAACAAATATTTAGGAACGGAGGGAGTATTATCTATTCCTTTTTTTCATTTTCATTTTCTTTGTTTCATTCTTGATTCTTTTTCGTTTTTCATCTAGTTTTTTCCTTTTTTGTTCCTTTTCATTATTTTTTCTATATATGTCTACTTTTTTCATAAAATTCTACATTTTTCGTATATGGCAAAAAGTTTGTTATACACGTTTAACCTTTCTAGTATCCATGACTAACATTTTCTAAAATATATGCATTCATGTCTAATTTTTTTCATGCACAGTGTACATTTTGAGTATACATGTGGAACATTTTTATACATCTATAAAAATGTCAAATAAAGATTAATATTTTTTCAATATACGTTTTGATGTTTATTTTTCAACATATTATAATTATTTTATACATATGAAACATTTTTAAACAAGTTTAACATTTTCAAATACCTGAATAACTTTTTTCAAATATATGTTTTCTTGTCTACTTTTTTCATACACATTTTTTGAGGGGTTGGGTGTTCCTTCAGATGCGTGCCCGTGAGAAAGAGCTTGTGCCTGCCTGACTGCAGCATCTTGTTCATTGAGTGCATATAAATGTTCATCTTGTGTTCTTTCAGGACAGGTAGATTTGCTTGTCCGTTCGTTTCCTTTTTTATATTTTTGAAATATTATAAATACATATATTCCCCAAAATTAATTTACTTAAAATTTTAAAAGCATTCATCATGGGCTTGTTTGGTTGCCTGCATATGGCCCAATCAGGCCCGCACGGGAAGGGAACGGGCTGTTTGGACGCCTGATTTTACTATTGGGCCTGCACAACACGAAACTTAAAGCACCTCTGGACCTGGCTCACTGGAAACGCATGAATCGGCAGCTTCTCCAGGGCCAGCCCCGAGCGGTGCACGTGGGCGGCGGCGGCTGCACGCGTGCGACCACGCTTGAGAAGCCGCGTTGCTTCCCGAAGCGCCAGCAGTTATTAGCCTCACCGCCCCTCACCGCTCCCATTCCCCACTCTTCCCTACTGTCCCAACTCTCACCGGCGGCGGCGGATCGGAGCAGAGGAAGAAGACCATCGGACTCCATCACCGGCGAGCGGATCAGCAGTTGGACCGCGGCAATGGCAGTAAGCACTTCTCTCTCTTCGACATGCAAAACTTTATCCCGTTCGATCCGGTGATAGATTCGATCCACGGCGGAGGGGAATGGGGAATATAGGTAGATAAGTATAGGGGTAGTTCATACTAGTTCATAGCAGTTCATACGAGTTCATAGATGCAAGATCGGAATGCAGAAGGGGGATTGGGGGATAAGGGGTACACAACAGACACCGGCTAACCGCGGCGGTCGTCACCGGCGTGCGGAGCGGCTGGTCGAGCCGCTGGCCTTCATCTTCTTCTTCATCGCCGTGCGGGCCGACGGGTCGTCATCGTCATCCTCGGCAGAGTCGAGGTCGATCTGCCAGCTACGACGGCCTGGCCCCGGCGCCCTTGCTGGCATTCACACCGCTTCTTCTTCCTCCTCCTTAGGCTCCCCACCGATGACCGCCGGCGGCGCGATAGCCGTCTCCCAGTGCACTGCGGCACGGCGGTCATTAGGAGCCCAGTAGGTCTTGTACTTGCACCACTTCTTTCTCTGTTTAGTGTCGTCGGAGACGGCCTGATTCATGGCCCCGCGAATGATGTCAACTGCCATCGCGCCCTTCGCTGGGTCAGGAACCAGCGTCTTCGGCTCTTCTGCAGTGACCTTCATGAGCACTGCATTAGATTCCTTCTGCATCTCAGGCATGGAGCCGAAGTTCGAGCACACCTTCATGGTGTTCTCGAACTTGGTTTGGTCACCATCCGTCCACCCGAGGAAGAAGGCCCTCCATCCAATACCCCAAGGGAAGGGGTTGGTGTTGGAGCTGGAGCTAGAGCTCATGGCGATGAGGAGGAGGAAGGTTGACAGTGAGAGAAGAGATGGGGTGGGTAAGTAGTGGTGGGTAGGGTGAGTAAATATAGGGGGAATGGAGAGGAGGAGAAGAGTGACAGTCATGCTGTTTTAACTACATGCTCTTCAATTAGCCATGAAATCTGTGATGTGCTTGACTCCATGAATTATGTGCAGATCGAGGAGAGCCATGAGATGGGCATGGAGGTGCTCCCGACCGTTGACAACAAGGGCAAGCAACCACTTCACCCAATGCCCGACGAGGTTGTGTTGCCGCCCACCGCCGAGGAAGACCCGAAGATGCCTGAGGGTGGCGACGACAAGGGCATGGAGGAGCCCCCAGCAACAAGCGCCGCAACTATGGTCACTACCATCAGGAGGATGGCCCAACTCACTTCTGCAAGGTCATCCTGCACCGAAGCTTGAGTGCATCCCCATGCCCCTGGACTTCACCAAGCACTTCGTCACGGTGCCGAAGGAGTTCAAGCTCAGGAACAACACCGGCTGCTCCTGGAAGGTGACGATGAAGTTGATGAACGGCAGGGTGACCTTGGATCAGGGTTGGGCCACCTACGCAGTCGTTCATCAGATCAACATCGGCTAAATGGTAACGTTCAAGCTCCTCACTCCCGACAACCTCAAGGTCATCATGTTCGACGACGATGTCATTGAGGTCGTCAACAAGTGCAGGAAGCACGACGAAGCCTTCGCCGCCAAGGAGTAGGGCCGGGGCCTCCTAAGTACTATCGAGTCTGCTTTGAATTGTTTATGTTTATGGTTTATGCGTAGAACTGTTATGAAGTGTGGTACTTCTTATCTGAAATATGCTTTTAAGTAGTTGATCATCTTTTTATACTCTGCTCTGCTTATGATATGTGCTACTGGTTGTGCCGAAGTGTGTTGGTAACCTCACCAACTAGCCAAAGAGATTACCACACACCAGGTGTTGCATATAACCAAACACCATGCCTTGGGTTTGTCCACTAACATGCAGGCAACCAAACACCAGGCAGTGTGGTTCTGCCCATGCAGGCAACCAAACAACATGCAGATGGTGCATTTGAGGCTGCATTTGCTTAGCCAGGTTGGGTGGAGAAGTGTATGCAATGCGGGTACTGTAGCGCACGGCAACCAAACACGCCCCATGCACATAAATGTCCATGCAGTATAAAATTATTTTTTCATAACTTTTATAACATGTTGATAGCATTCAATAAAATGTACTTGGCATTTTAAAATGTTGCATGTTTCAAAAATATGTTAGTTTCATTTAAACAATGTTAAGACAATATGAAAAATATGTGTGTGATTTTAGAAAACGTTCATCACATTTTGAAAATACAGCCCTGTAAGTTAAAATAAAATTCGTACCATTCAAAAAAATCTGCGATATTTGTAGAAATGTTCACACGTTTCAAAAAGATATACATGACATTGAAAAAGTATTAATATAATGTGGAACAAATGTTAGCGTAACATAAAAATGTTCCATACAATTCAAAAGAATGTTCAAAGTGTATTTGAAAATGTTTACATTTATTAAAAAAATGGTCAAAGATGTATTTGGAAAACTTTCAATGTATATTAAAAAAAAGTTATGTGTGTCTACGAAAAATATACAACATGTATTGAAAAAGGCAGACATGTACCTCGAAAAAGAAGAAAAAGGAAACCACCTAGAAGGTTCTAAAACTAGCCGGAATTTGTCCATTGAACATTCCTAAAACCGCTTTGATCGGCCGACCTAGTAAGGCGAGGACGCACCGACCACTAGAGGCGAAACTGATACTCTTCTCGCTGCAGGTAAGATATAGCCATGGCGCCAGTAGGGACGGTGTCGACTGCCGGTGGCTGGTGGGCTGGGGTGCTAGGGAATGCCATCGGGAGAGAGGCATAATAATCACCCACATGTCCCAATTTTGGCCTGCCTAACATAAGGAGGAAGTTGGTCAAAGGAGAGGGTAACGAGGGGCTGACCTAGCGACAGCTCACTAAGACAGCAAGCATGGGCATGTGGCTAATTTCTTCGTAAACTTTAGTAGACATCCACAATTCATGAAATTTTGGTGGTAATCATTGAATATTCGAACTAGGTAGAGGCACAAACCCAATTTTACCATTGGAAAATGATGTCATAGTTGGGCTAAAAGGAATCATTTTTTACCAATTTGTTCTTAACCTTCCTATAAATCATGCGAGATTTTATGACAAGCCGATGTACAAATATTAGGACATTGTGCTAAGTTTTACTCTTTTTTGATAATTTTTTCTTCTAAAATACTTGAAAAATGCTAACTAAATATTTTTTACGTAACAAATGGTGATTTTAGTTCATGTTATTACAAATATTAAATCAAGGTGTATTCAAGAAATGGAAAATAGCTCAAATGGCCACCAAGATTTGGTTAAATAGATATTTGCACGAGATGTTATGGGAGATAGCCCACTTGGTGAACAATTAGTACTTTTCTTATTTTCATCCTTCCCATAATTTTATCACAAGCTACTAAATAGCTAGAAAAATGCTAAAATATTTTTTTTTACATAAAAATTGAGATTTTAATTCACTTTCCTTATTACAAACCTTGAGTCAAGATGTAGTCAAATTTTTAAGTGGAAAAGAGCCAATTGGTTTATGTGGCTATTTGCATGGGTTCCTATGTGAGATAGTCCACTTGGTGAACAATTCATGTTTATCTTACTTGCATTATTCTAGGATTTTTATCATAAGCTATTGAATCAATATTGCAATTCGTTGCCAAATTGTTCATATTTTTTACAACATTAAGATATTTTTTCATTTTTATTTCCTATAAAATAGCTAGAGAAGATTCTAAACATTAAAATGGTGATTTTAATTCACATTCATTATTACAAATGTTAAACCAAGACGTAGAGAATTTTGAAGTGAAAAAGAGCTCAACTGGTCATTGAAATTGGTTATGTGGTATAAAGTTAGATGTGTTGTGAATGTTATGAAATAATATTTGAGATAGTCCATTTTGTGGACAAGCTTGTATTTAAATTTTGTGTATTGTTCCCAAATGTATCTGACCAACTCATGTACCAATATTAGTACGTCACACCAAGTTTTAGTAAAAGCAACTACAATTTTTGTGTGTGTAAACACACACAAAATCTTACTTTCACTTTCCCCCAAATAATTAAATATTTTATCCATTCCCTGCAGATGGTCCACAATTGTATATGTGTACTTGTTTATATTGTTTCTGTGATTTTAACTGTTCATTTCGTATACGTATAGTTCAAAATTGAGTTTATTTCACCCGCAAAAAAGAATTGAGTTTATTTCAACAAGTGGGAAAATATTAAAATAGAAATCAATGACATGTGGGGAACCGTTCTTTTCTCCTACACACAAACTCTACCACTCAACTTGGATCCTCTCACTCAAGGGATACGACTTTGGGCTCGCAGACATTTGGGACCTGCAACTTGCTTGCCCACATGTCAACCACCAAAGATAATCTATCTCAAGTCACTCAAAAATCTTTGTCCCCAATAGTAAACCCACCCAAAACTCTCTTCTGCCCCAATGCTCTGGTACCACTCCCGCATGGCCGGCCAACGCAACCCCGACAACCTTGCGAACACCCATGCGGGGTGGTACTTGGGCATGGAAGAGCCCAACATGCCCCCCTCCGCCTCTTCGTGAATGGAGTCTCCTCCTACTCGCGTGCTCCAAGTCGCAATGCCGAATCTCACATCGGTGGTCGAACCCAAATTGGAAACCAACTAGTCATTGTAGAGTTTAACATCACCATCACCAAGTTTAGAAAAACATATGATCGCTTGTGTGGCCGTCTTTGGAATCCAAGGACGGTGACGTTGAACTAACGATCACTATAAAGTTCAACATCATCTGAGAATCATATCCATGAACCGTACTTGTGTGATTGTCCTTAGAATCCAGCGAAAACGATCCTTGGCATCACCAGTGCAAATTGTATCACAAGCCTCATAAAAGGTGGCATTCACCTCCACCTACAACCATAACCACATCGGAAATATGATCCTCACCTTGCGAGCCCGTTTCGTTGTCTACTGCTCAGCTGGTCCCATTGCCAGTGGACGCGGGACTGGGAGGTAGCGGCGAACTGGTGGCGGACAAAGATTGTAATGGACTGGATGGTACCGGCAGACCCGTTGCATACGAGACAGAATGGAATGGACAGGAACGTATTTTTTTTAGATTGATACCGTTTTTGTGTGATACCACTTAGTAGGTGGGGCCCAAAGCTGAAGTGGGTCAAACGAGTCTCCTCTTCGTTGTTGATGACATCAACTATTTGTTGCCTTCCCTAAACTTATAAACAAACTAATAAGACCGATAAATCACAAACTAAAAATAAAATAAGTGAAAACTTAGCATCACCACCATGAAATCTAGACAACAAGCATCCTAGTTATTATAGGTTGAGACTAGATTCAATTGATTCTACACTTCTTTGACACCCCCCAATGACCCAATCTCCACACATAAAGGTTGTAGTAGACGAGGTGAGATGCAACATGAACTTTAGAAACTAGAATTCATCACAATCCATGGCACTGGTTACTCATTGGCGCACAGATTCTCCTCGACGAGGAAACTTCAACTTGTCATTACGTCATCGCCCACTTGATAATCTCACAGGTAACCTTGGTGGTGCGGAAGCAGGCACCACTCCTTTGACATTTCCTCCACATAATTCCGCCCCACAAATGTACTCCTCGCATGACCCTCTTTGAAACCCAACAAACACTCTACTCACGCATCTCTGGCATGAACCACAACACAAGCCTCACAAAAGGTGGCACTCATGTCTTGATGCGTCGATGTCCACATCGGCAACATGAGCCTCACATCGCGAGCCTGTAAATCCCTCTCCCGCTCGACTGGTTCAATTGCCGGAGAAGGCAAGGGAAGGAGGTTACATACCGGCAAGGAACATGTGGATTGGACGGTTGTGGCATACCAGATGCAATGAAGTGGGCTAGTTATTGTTTCTACGAATCATGTTATTTTCCTTTGACATACCTGGGTCTAAATGGTGTAATGAGTCTCCCTATGTTGCTGATGACATGGCAAAGTGATAGATCCCAAAGGGTCAAATGAATCTCCTCTCCGTTACTGATGAGATGACAAAGAGGTGCTTACCAGAAAGAAGGAAACATGTCAAAGGAGATGACAACAAGGGCTCATCTAATGACAAGTCATGGAGATGGCGCAAAATGGATTGTGACAAATTTCTTCGCTAGTGTTCATGGAACAACCACAACTCATGGAAATCTTGTGGCAACAACGAATATCGGCTCTGGATAGTGCCACCGGCCGAATTTTCCCTAAATATAAGCATGTTTGTGTGTGCGTCTGTGTGTGTGTACAACATTGCAATATTTATGGTAAAATCACAAATGTCATCATGACATATAGGCAGTACATCAATGTATCTATAGTCTGCTATCCAGCCGATAATTAAAAATGGTGCCTAGGCTCATCTACACTCGATGAATAGTAAATTCAAAAATAGTAAAAACTTCAAAATAATCTGAATTTTTTAGGCATCCAAGATGCTCATGTATGCCAGGTGCGTGCAAAATTTAGATTGTTTGGACATATGAGGAGCTCGTGCAAAAATAAAACCAAAATTGGCTATGAATAGTGTTCTTTTTCAAAGTTTCTCGGACACCCAAAATTTGATTTTTTTTACATGAGCTCCTCGGATGTGCAAACACCACGATTTGCACACATCTTGCGCACATGAGTATCTTGGATGCCTAAATTTTTCAGATTTTTCGAATTGTTTTTTAAAATAAATTTACTGTTCATGCCCGACTGCAAATGAGCTTGTGTGCAGAATAGCTGCTCTCGCTATCTAGCATGCATCGATTGCTATACTCCACCCTCCAACTGAGAGACCTCTGCATCTTCATGCCGTATCATGTGTTGCAATTTATTTTGCCGTGAGAAAGCTTATAAGAAACCAAAAAAAAACACTATGTTTGTCATGTTATGTATATTTTCCACTAAAAAATCATGTTTCTTTATTCCATTTTTTATAGTCATGGTGTAGTGGAAAAATATGATATTATAGTGATGCTGGACTAATTTTATGTCTACTACAATGCGCGCGTCGAGGTAAAGCTTAGTTTGATACACAATAGAAACAAGTATGGCGTGTGCAGGTCATGCAAAAGCAATATGCTTTTTAATGCATTGCAACACATGGCCATTTGGTTATTGTCTAAATTGATGCTTATGTTGTTAAGTATAGACCTTTTAGCTAAAGATGATTGGCGGCTAAAAAAACAAAGTAGTATTAAACCTTGTCCCGGATAACCGATGGACTTTTCTTTTTAAACTTATCATTGTCGCTTATTTCTGCGAACTTAAGAGCTCTCATTCATGTGATGGAACCTTGTTGGGATTGCTAGCAGGTATCTGCGGCAGGTGAGATCCTTGTCCTCGAGCATCTTGTATCAGCATGGACTGACCGAGCCAGCCAGCGTTGTGAGGAAGATGTCGCATCTCTACCAAGACGATCAGGATCAGCCATCTCCTTCATGGTCTCAGGCGACCGCATCTTGGGCAGGGACCAATCATGGTTGCCCGGCGATGATATTTGCAGATGTTGCTGCTGCAGCAGCTGTAGGTGCATGTTCTGTTTAGGCCTGTTTGGCAATAGTTCAAGTTAATGACATGTTATATCAACAAAACATTGTTGCATGGCAAAATTCACTCATGTTTCTTCCTTCAAAAAGAAAAGAAAAAAATCCAACCATCTCCACTAGCCAGCTACAAACTGAAGCTGCCAACGGAGAATGGACCATGGACAAGGAATTCCATATGCAACACAACATTGTAGCTTGTAATAGTGAACATTTTCTTGCAGTCAATGCCCGATGCTCATAATAGGGTGGAAGTATACTACATGTGTCACTTGAGCTTGTCATATTGCCATAACTTGTTATAAAACTCAAGTTCAGTTTATCATTTTTTGCAATAATATAAGACATTTGTGTACTCACGTGCATTTTTCATGTTGCTTACTAATCCCTCCACTCACTATTATAAGATATTTTGGATATTTCAATATAAACTACATACGGACTAAAGTGAGCGAACAAACACAGTACAACATGTCTACATATATTCGATTTAGTAAGAACATCTTATAATACTGAATGAAGGAAGTATTTTTTATCTTAGAACTTGTGGAGATGGTTGGCAAGTATTTGAGGCAAGTATCTTATTTAGTAAGAACATATATTCAAACATATTATTTGTGAACATCTTATTTAGTAAGAACATATATTCGAAGCTATAGCACTCTATTTAAAATCATGGTGGTTCCCCTCCTTCCACCGAGATTTGAGGCAAGTATTTATCTGCGCCAAGGATTCTTATAGTAATTGCAAGACGGGCTGGTTTCAAGATTTTTTTTAAAATTGTGGACTTGTTTAAAGTATTAGCACAAAATGGCAATTTTTTGATTCAGTTGAAACAAATTTTCTATTTTCTAGATTAACATGAATACGTTCCAAGTTCTGCCTATGCATAAGCACATTTTTCATGTCAGTCATCCACACTCGATACACATTGCAGGCAATGCTCTTATGAGAATATCATGCACGGGTTTTTTTTGCTGGAAAGGAGCTTTTCATTCATCAGTCATTATGTTTACATTCAGAGATGACAATGCTAGCTATTTCCACAGGGGAGTTCGGAAGCCAACAGGTTGTGTGCTATTGCGAGTGCCCCCTACAAGGAAGGGTGTGAGGCGCTACATTTGCATGTCTGCTGATTTTAGCTAGACTAATCTTCCTTTCATGAGCCAGAATCCTT
Source organism: Triticum aestivum (assembly GCF_018294505.1). Taxonomy (NCBI): domain Eukaryota; kingdom Viridiplantae; phylum Streptophyta; class Magnoliopsida; order Poales; family Poaceae; genus Triticum; species Triticum aestivum. The sequence goes on along the minus strand of NC_057794.1, from coordinate 48,775,579 downwards.
CTGATCTCATTGATCCGGTTCACATACCTCGAGCGCTCAACATCTTTAGACTGCACCATTTTCAACAACTCAGTGCAGTCCGTCTCCACAACCAACGACAAATTGGACCAGTGGAGCGCAAGTCGAAGCCCTTCATCCATGGCCGCCATCTCCGCTTCCAGAGGATCACCACAATTAAAGAGCACCCGTGTCGCAGCGAAGATGACCGTGTAAGAATTTTAGGGTTTGCGGTCTACCCCCTAATTCCTCTGCACTTATCCGTGGTGCCGCTCACAATTCGCATCTGTGAGGCTAGGGGGTAGGGACCTTCTTATACTGTCTTTCCAAAGAGTCCACCTCTTATACAGATATAAGATTCCTAGTTTTTCTTCCACTAGTTTCCGGGATAGAGTCCAGATCAAATTACCAACCACGATCATATTTGTCTGTTAACGGATTCTACCCGTTATGTCCCCGGAGCACGCGCTTGTGAGCAACGCGCCATAATAGAGTGTAAATTCCTCTAATTACGTAGATCAACGTTAGGGCTGTAATCTAACTATATGATCTAGCTCCTTCCAATCATCAGTGTACCCGGATAGTCTTTCCAATATAAATAGTATATTGTATTCCACTAATAATCGACCAGCTTTCTTAAGCATATATCACTTAAGTACATTCCAGCAAGTAACAATTTCATGCTAAACATGTAAATCAATTCCATGTATAAATACATGTACAATTCCATAATGAGGTATTCTGAATATTAGTAATTCCTAGTAATTTGAATATAGTTGCAGGACACATAATTCCAACATCTCCCACTTGTCCCAAACGACCATTCAAATATTCGTAAACCCATAGCCTTAACATGCTTGCCAAATACCTCCTGACTAAGAGGCTTAGTCAAGGGATCAACAATCATATTAACACAATGTTGAAAACCCACAAAAATATAAATATAGTGATACTTCCCTTCAATATGTTTCCTTGCTGTGACACGAGAGACATTAAATTTCCGCCTAATTTATTCCAGCATAGCTGTCCTTGGCGTCTCGAGTATTATTTCCTCGAGTGTAATTCCACCTTTATAGGCACCTTGAGTATTTTGTTTCCTCAAGTGAATTTCCACATAAATTATTTCCAGCCACATATATCAATAATATGAATAATTCGACATCGAGTCAAGTATAAGATAACCATGTTGAATAAAATTTTAAAAACACATACATATCAAATCTAATCACTAAATGAAGTTCCATCAGTAACCATGCTTTGTAAGAAATTCCTGACTTCGGTCAGTGAACCTGCACCATATTAGTACTAAAAACAATAATTGAATATGCATACCTGGACTTATTTCTCATCTCGTAGATAGAATAATAACTTCCTCAATGTGTTTACTTTTAATATAAATTTCAGAACAAGTGACAGGTTGTGATGCACTTTCCACAATCTTATATGATGTGTGAGATTCCCTTAGCTGCTCGTCTTTCCTTCCATTGCTTGAATGCAACATAAATTCCGGTAGCTAAGGTATGATAATATAATGAAGATACATATCAATTCCAGTACCATTTATTGTTCCATTTTTCCTCAGGAGTTCAAATATAATTCCTCACTAAGTATGATTTCCTTTATCAAAGGTATTTTTAACATATTTGCAATTTTCCATAGAGAAACACTTCAAAATATTTTCTATGTATTTCCACTCCGAAACATTGGAAGCTCCAGAAATTCCTTTCATATGAAAGTTAGAAAATGACCAAGCTTACACTTCCATCAATGCGAGTTATCAATGCACAAACAACCAAAGAATGTTAATGTATACAATATAATGTAAACTATTTTACACTTACATTTGTAGATGACCGCCTTGCTTCATTCAAAAAACCATATGACCTGCTATTCCATTGATGTGAAGCTTGTTATAAGACCATACATTAATATAGTCAATTAGCAAACCATGTCTTTAGTTCCTCTTCCCTATATTCCAGGAGAGAGAGTTTCCATAAAGTATATGTTCCTTTTGTGTAAAGAACTGAATAGCAAGAGTGATATTATAATATTCCAATGAGCCAAATTTCCTTACAAAAAAAAGCTTACAAACAATGGGCTTGCGGTTGTTTGGTATGATAATAACTTCCCAAACTATATATTTCCTTATTGAGTTTATTCCTTCCCGCATTTCTTCCACTCATAGTTGACATTGATGAAAAATTTAAGCCTTCTTAGGAGTTTTCCTCTAGTATTTAGAGTGACCTCCCCCCAAAAATCACATAACAATTATCCAGAGATTACATTCCAAGTTAATTCCTCCCACTTATCCTAAGCATGTCATGTTGGGAGTGTCACTTGTAGTTTCCTTGAGGTCAAGATTATATTCTAGTATGATTGTCAATAATTCCACCCTTGATGATAAAAATGATTGTGTTCCTACTTTCCACCAGTATTCCTTTTCCATATAATTAATGAAACACCCTTTGATCCACTAGAATAACCATGAAAAAATTCCTGGTGTGCGCTTAACTGAGAGTTTCATGCCAAAATAGAAGATTTCCTTCGGGTGAAGTGATTATGCTAGACGGAGAATGATATCAACAAACGACAATATGCAATGCTTCTTTCCAAAGAAATAAGGAAGTATAAAAGACATTCAATTCCTCCATTCAATTGTGGAGTATATGGTATATTAGAATGGTGATTAGTTCCATGCTCTTTACATACAAACGATATGTTCCTGAAGTGTACTTCCCCCACCAATCAGTTGTTAAAACTAGGATATTCTTTACTCAACTGATTTTCCACTTCAGTATAACCTATGACCAGCACAATAAAACCTTCCGACTTGTATATAAAAGATAAACGTATGACCATATAAAAGTGTAATCATCGAAGAGTGAGATGAAATAAATAATCTGACTTCTAGTGGGAGTGCAAAGAAAAACTATAAGGATATCAGAAGAAAAGAAAATGATGTGAATCTTTTTATCTTCTTCCACCTTAAGAAAAGGCATGCAAGTCAGAAAAACCATTATATATGTGCTTCATAAAACCAAATTCCTCCCACTAAAGTATAGAATTCCATAATTAATGAGCCACCTGACAATGTTCCAAGATATATGACCAAGTCATAGGTAGCATCAATTAAAAGTTTCCAAGCATGTGTTCCCATTGTCAGTTTTCCTCCATATGGAGTTGTCTTTTCCAAATAAACAATTTGGGTCGCTAACTTCCAATGTACCATAAAGAGAAGACCATTGTGTGAGATTCAGTAATGCACTAATTTTACCACTGAGCAATATTTCCAATCTTCATTTCTCCAATAGTATGCCATAGTAAATAGATTCCAAGATAGAACAATAAATCAAACCCTTTCTCACTGAAGTTGAACAAGTGTCCTATAATAGTATTGGTGTTCCTCCACAAGGGAGTTTAATGACATATTTTTCAATTCCAAAGTATGTCAAATATAGCATTAGTGCCTAAGTAGACATCATCTTTGTTCCTTTGGAATTGTTTCAACAGAAACAAAGTCGCTATTGTATTCCATAATATATGATGTATACAAACAAACACCATAATCCGACTATTTGAAAAGAATAGTCACCAATAAATATAATTAGAGTGCAAATATTATCATTAGACATACCGATAGATGAAGAGCAAATTTCCTTGTCCTCGGAGTGACTCACACTTTCCTCCATAAACAAGTGATGCTCAATAATAACACTTCTCCCAAATCCCTTTCTAGTATGCATAATTTTCCGCATAATATTTCCATCATAGCAATATTCAGTATATAATCATTTGCTCAGTCTTCATGCATTTATTGTCTGGAGTCCTCCTAAATTTCTTCCAAGGAGTAGATTCCTTGCTATGATTTACATGCAACGAAATTAGCAACCAAAACAAGTTAGTCCGTTAATCAACGATCTAATAAAATAAACTAATTAATAGATAAGAGTTATGATTGTAATATGCATATCTTCCCCATAGCACGCGTGCACAGGTGCATGTAGTTCTTCCAGCCGGTCCAGTTGACTGATGATAGGCATAATAAATAACAGAAATTCCATCTCTTCCCCTTTAACTATTGCCTTGAAATTCCAGTAGTTTTTCAGAGAGAAAACTGCTGTTATCAATGATGTAGGTAGCAGCGGTAGACCGGCAGCAGGCGTGGGCGTGACCTGCAGTTTCCGAGCAGTTGCTCGTTCGGCTTGGCAAGTTGTTGAGTTAAGATTTAGTAGAAGACCTCACGGCGAAGGACTCAGCGATTATACGGACGAACACACGCTGTAGGATGTGCCGGTAGCGGACTAGATTCCGACGCATGCACATAGAAGCTAGCCTGATTGATTTCTGTATAGCTCGTACGTAGCAATGCCAGGCTTGACTTCCTTCTTTCCTTGATCCATGTGACGTGACCAAGAATTGCATGTGCTTTCACGTGGAGTACTAGTAGCAATAGCAATTGATCTGATGGTCTCGTGTTGATGAACATGACTTCCTCGGGACTTGGACCTTGGATGCTTTCCTTGGACGGATTTTACACGGCCGCTCCGTTCCATTGGATTTCCTTGCATGTCGTACATCGACCGACCGGGCCACGCGCAAGCCGGAAGGACCAACGCGTCGCGCTAGCTCTCCCGTGCAGATATCGCAACAGTTTCCACGGACGACGTGTCGGGGTAGATCAATAACAAAACAGAGACGAGTTCACAGTGGAATCGGCGACCACGGGAGCAGAGTTCGGAGCAGATCGGGTACGCAGCGGATTAGGGTTAGGGTGATCGGGACCGAACCTTGCTCATGATGCCAATGTAAGAATTTTAGGGTTTGCGGTCTACCCCCTAATTCCTCTGCGCTTATCCGTGGTGCCGCTGACAATTCGCATCTGTGAGGCTATGGGGTAGGGACCTTCTTATACTGTCTTTCCAAAGAGTCCACCTCTTATACAGATATAAGATTCCTAGTTTTTCTTGTACTAGTTTCCGGGATCAAATTACCAACCACGATCATATTTGTCTGTTAACGGGTTCTACCCGTTATGTCCCCGGAGCACGCGCTTGTGAGCAACGCGCTTGTGAGCAACGCGCCATAATAGAGTGTAAATTCCTCTAATTACGTAGATCAACGTTAGGGCTGTAATCTAACTATACGATCTAGCTCCTTCCAATCATCAGTGTACCCGGGTAGTCTTTCCAATATAAATAGTATATTGTATTCCACTGATAATCGACCAGCTTCCTTAAGCATATATCACTTAAGTACATTCCAGCAAGTAACAATTCCATGCTAAATATGTAAATCAATTCCATGTATAAATACATGTACAATTCCATAATGAGGTATTCCGAATATTAGTAATTCCTAGTAATTTGAATATAGTTGCAGGACACATAATTCCAACAGACCGCTCCTTCATGATCCCGCAGGATGATCCCAGCCCCGGCTGTACCATCCTCTTTCAAAAAAGCACCAACTATAGTCAACTAAGCATAGTTCACATCAGGGGCCTTCAATTGCGGTGTTACTATTGTTTCATGTGTGTTCTTTGACGTGCTTCCCAGGTAATCGATCACCTGCTTGCCCTTCGTAACGCTCGCTTCGGGATACTGCCGTATTGCGATTAGGGAAGTGATATAACTCGAGAGGAAATGGTGCGAGGCCTCAATCAAGATCGGGGTTTATAATGTGTGATCTCATTTCTTGCATAGCAAATCCTCCACATGATCATCAATGAAGCAAGCTTCTGCCCTTCCGACAATTTATCAAGCAGGCGGAACAGCCACTCTGGCTCAGCATCACGCAGGTCAGCAGGGCTCGGTAATGCCCAGTGCCCTCGCATAGCCTCCCAGAGCGCCGCTGCATGAGGGCAGATGACAAGGGCGTGGTGTTATATATCATGCACGTGTTGAATATGCACAAATAGTTTCTATCCCCTGGGTTCACACACGTGTTTCAATTTTTTACGAACTTCTAAAATTTTGTTGTATGAAATATATAAGAACACATATGTGAACTGAGAACTACATATGACAATTGTAGAAATTTAAGGAGAAAATTTAAAATTTATATCTAGGCAATTAGATGGGATCGATGGTTGTGATTATGAAGAAGGGATTCTGGAACAACCAATTCTAACTATGAGGCATTAGCTAAAAAAAGTTATATGAACCAATGAGGCTATGTCTTTTCCTTCTCCTCTTGTGAAAGTGGTGCCTAGGGCGAAGAACTCATCCCCTCCAGGCTCCGCAAGCGAGACCGTGGATTCACCTCCTCTCCACCTGTCGCCCCGGTGACCAGTGGCTGGGAGGGGAATCTCGGTGCCTCGGCTCCAACTATAGTTTAGGTTAGGTGTTTTCAGTCCTCGCATTGGCGGCACTTGGTTGGATGGCGACACTTCATCTTTGAACTGGTCTTCCGGGCTTCGATCCTCCTCAAGTTTGTCCTTGGGTGGAGTTGATGGAACTCCCATCTAGATTCCGATCGTCTCATTGGAACAACAAGGTTAGGATTACTTGTGGTCGTGCTTGATGGCGAGAGATCTGGTGTGGGGCACTTCAGATTGATCCAAGGTTCAACCATGACAATTGTGGCTCTAGGACGCCGGTCCTTAGGGACATATGCATGAATACTTCCCGACCGTCATCGACAAGTTCAGGTCAGCTCCGGGAGGGGAGCGGTGCATCGGTGACTCGTTCTAGCAGCACAGTGGTCATTCAGTGGTCTAAGGACGTCGATGTAATTTTTATTATGTTTGAGTTTCTTTCTACTTTTGGTGAAATTTGACGGTCGTTCTGGCTCCTTTCCAAAAAAACAACTAATGAAAATATATTATTTGCCAACATAAAGTGGGTAGATTTTTTATAAGGTACCCTTTAAATATCATTTAATAATAAATATTTTCTATACAATTTTTTAAATTCTATTCTATACGTGTTTCCAGATACGCTTGGTTTTGTATAGTAATATGATATTATCATAAAGGTGGCGCATGCAAATATTTCAGCAGTTATTTGGCAAGTATGCCTATAATGGGACCGTCATTAATGAGTATAGGCTGTCCACAGTTTGCTCTATTTGTCACGTCTGCCTATCCTCCACTCATACTTTTTGGGAGGTATTAAACTCTTAGCATCTTTGTTTGAACCTTTATTCATTTGCCTAAATGATAAGCATACCCGACATACCTTCTTCTTCCTGCTTTCTTCTTCCTCATATGAATCTGTTGATTCAAAACTAGCTACTCTTCTATCCTCCCCTTAAAAAAAGAAGAAGCAACTCATCCTGCTGTATGCCTTCCACACCTTCCATGGCACCCGATCTAGTGAATGCTTCAAATTCTTACTATATGCTTCTTCGAGAGTTGTTCTTCCGTTTGGTCTTTGGTCTTCAAGTTGAGTCTTCCCTTTCCATGGAGATAATTGCCTTTTGGTTGTGGCTCCAAGGGAATGGCCAAGTTGATTTCCTTCGGCGCATATACTCTTTTGGTGACAACCATTTTTGTGCCCTTGTTTCTTCTGCAAAACGTTTTCTGGAACTTCTCCATTTCGGATTTGATGATTTAGCGAGCAGATCTATACCAAGAAGTGACTTTAAGAAGGAAGCTGTTGAAGGAATTTCTTTCTACCTCAATGGTATCTGTTACGAGGCCTTGGAAGATCTTCGAGAAAGAATAGAGATGGATTTTATCCATAATCAGAGGACATATCTGCGCCATAATGCCTATAGACAGTCCATGACTGATCGGCCACAGACAAGTTCCCACTTGATTTTACACTTCCCTCTGGACTACTTCTCGGACCCGACCCGAAAAAGCACACTTTAACTTAACTTTAGTATTCATGATTGCTTAAGGACAAGGGGAGTAAGGGGTAGTCGGCTTGTGAATTAAGGACCAATTAAATCAACGTGTTTCTCCTTACCATTCCATACTTGTCAATGAGCTTGCATGTGATCTTCTACACACTTCGCAAGCAACGCGCTGATGAAGGAAATTAAGAAGAATATCATTGAGATCGATGCATAAGGGGACACATAGATTTTTTCCACACTGGTAATGAAACCGGTAACCTTACCAATGCTTTGCAAAACGCTTGACATGTTACTGACATCTTCTTTGATAGCAACCACAAAAACCGAAGCGTGGTCTGCACAAAGGGAGGCGTGAAGACATGCAACCCAACCTCTGAATCCATGGAAGGCAACCGTTAGCCATCCCCAAATCCAAAACCTACCACAACGGCTTAATAGTGATGACAAACAAGAATGGGGAAAATGGCTTCCCCTAACGATGGCATCTCCGGTATTGTGTAGGCTACCCTAGATGTTATTAAGAAGAAAATAAGAGGATGACATGCGCAACAGATCGATCAACTAGCCACAAAACCTCGAAGGGAACTCTCTTTTCTGCAAAAGGTCCAATAAATATTCTTGTTGCGTAGAGTGAAAAGGCTTTTTTATGTCCAACTTGAGAAGCAGAGACGGTTTGTTTGTTATTTACATTAACAAGATGACCCCCACGCATTTCTGTGAGAAGCAATATATTTTAATGAAAATGGTTGCATGAAACATTAATATTTGGATTAATAATATATGAAATAAAACTGAAAACACATAATATATATTATATTTGACTACAAATATAGCTAAAAAAATATTTATTGAATGTAATAGCATAATAAATGAAAAAAATCACATGCATGTTGTCGTTGATCTTTGATAAGGTGACATGTGTGGTTAGAATATATATGTGTATTTTGAGATAAATAGAAGTAATGGGGATCAAGTAATAATGGAAAACTTTTCCTAGACATGTTGAGGTAGGCCTTTCATGAGGTTTCATGTATGCATGTTGAGATCAATAGAAGTAGTGATGATCAACTACTTAGATATAGAGGACATAGGTTTCGATTGGGAGTGTGTAAGTGGAAAATTGACAAGAAATAAATGTTATATGTTTTTTAGTATGCATTTTGTAAGCTTCTGCATCCCTAATTTATTTATATAGATGAAAGGCTACTGGAAGAATCAACATGTTGAAGTAGATTATTTTGTATATCACTGAACCCTGAAAATGGCTAACATATATTGTTGTAATTATACCAATTTACTAATGTACTGGGAACATGTTACATATAACGAAGACTATATATATGTTACTCGTATATATATATATATATATATATATATATATATATATATATATATATATATATATATATATATATATATATATATATATAGTCGGATTTTTTTGAAAGGATATATAGTCTGATCGGTGAAACAATGTTGAGATGACTGTTTCGATTGAATATGACCAGTGAGGTAACTTTTAGAGGTAATTAACAAGATATTGTTCAACATTGCCAGACAAATTAGTAGGTCTGGATGATGCCTTGGCAAGTGATAAGCAAAAAGATGTAGATATATAACTAGTTAATTAAGCGGTTAATTTGACTTTCACAAAAAAGAAAGTGGTAAATTTGACAGTTAGATATTATGACATAAAAACAGGAAAACTATCATAAGGAAGAAGAAATTGATATGAGGAGAATTCATTGCATTAGTTTTCCCTATATATGCAGTTGCTAATTATGTTGCATTAATTCCTTCCATGTCACAGCCACTATGGAGATATTGAAGAAATAAGTTCGGGATGCTCAGGGGGAAACCCCAGATCTGGGTCTTCCGGATCGGATGATGATGGCGTTCTATCGCTTTCCCTTCTGGGGGCATCGTCTTGGAGCAAGTGCTGGCTGGAGGGATGGTGGAGCGGTGTTTCATCTCACATATTGATGGCGGCGGAGATCGATGGCATGGCGCTGTGGAGACTCGGCGTCCGATGCGCGGAGATGGGCTCGCGTAGGAGTAGGTTGCTGTCTGGCGTCATGGTGACGTCGATGGCAGAGTGGCCAGACAAGATAGAAGCCTCAATATGATCTGAAGACCTGTGGAAGATGGCGGCGACGACACACGAGTGCGTCTGACCGGATTGTGCCCCAGACCCGGTATGTGGCTCGGCTGGGGCTTCCGAATGAGTTTCGGCTTCCGGCTTTTGATGTTAGGCTTAGGTGAGTGGTTTGGGTAGTGGCCCAGCTAGCACCCCTTCATCATTTTGGATAGGAGTAGCGGCATATGTTGACAAGATGGTGGATTCAGGCACATTGTTGTAATACTTTGTAAGGTCCTCGAGAATAATCAATAAAGTGGATGTATGTATCTCCCAGATGCAGAGGCCGGGGGTCATCCTCCTTTTCTAAAAAAAGGTGCCAATTGAAGACAGGCTACCTTTGTACGCACACGTTACATTTTACTCGCAGTTGACACTCTTCCGCGTTCTAGATGGGAACATTAGAGTCAAGTTCATGACCAGCAGCGGAAAACATATACGGGCTCGACAGTTCGTCCCCAAGACGAAGAAATAAAGTGAAGTGTGATGACCTACTCCTTGCATAAACATTCAAGAATATTCTATGTATGCCAAGCATTCTGGAGGCGTACTCGAATATAATCTGCACTTCTAAGATTACTCTTGTGCCTACTGCACCTTAATTACCCATTTGTGACCTATATTTATTGGTATTGTTCTGAACTTCCGATGTATGCCACTGTGAGGACTAAAATTTCTACTTGTTAAGGATTACAAATTCGTATTGTTGGTATGTATAATGGTCATATCAACATTAACATTCGGTCCTTGAAACCTATTTTCATCTATGGTAGTTATTTTGTGAAGTCAGTTAAATGTTAACCTCTATTTTTTCCTTTTTATTGGAAAGGAAGATGCATCATCAGGTGGCTCCAAGAGCCAAGTATTTCGGTAACAACATAGAGATTGCAAGTTTTGCTAGCCTATCTTCCACCTTATTTGAATTTCTACTCTCAAATTTAAACAAAAATTTTTCAAAGAAAGCTCATCGTGAAGAGTGTTCCCAGAGGCTAGCTCTATATACGCATTTGCTTCCTTTATTTATATCTTCTGCCACCAATAGATAATCTGAAGGGACCTGAAGAAGGTGCACGTACGTTCAGGTCAAGTGCATGACCTAGTCCTCTCGGCAGGCCATCACCTCAACGATACGGTCTATTGTCAATCGAGTGATTTTCCTAGTGATAAGTACACCGGACAAAGTCTACACCGAGTGTTACAGTCGGCAAACCGCACTCAGTAGACACCCCGCCAACAAAGTGCTCTTTGCCGAGTTCTTTCCATAGGGCACTCGGCGAAGCCTTTGCCGAGTGTCAAAAAACAGGTACTCGGCAAAACAAACTAGCATATACTCTGCCAAGCAAGGGGTTCGGCCCCTTCGGAAAATACCAGCAAGAAAAGGGCCTAGAAATGCACTCAATGTATTAAATTCCTAGAGATGCGCTTAATGTATTAAATATAGCAAATGAACCCAAAAAAAGGCCAAATTTTAACATGTAATGGTGTATGTTGAGCATAGGAAAAAAAACTCTAGGTCAAACAATAAAGAAATGATCATTACCTTCAAAAACTTTACATATTCTCTCCTGAACCACGATTCTTTCGCAAAGATATGAAATTTGGCGAAACCTTCTAACATATTTACCACAGCCTCCAAGTGTCAGGTAATAACACCATGCCAAGTTTCATGTTTCTCACACTTCATTTGCATTATTTGAAATTAAAAACCAACAAGATCCAGGTTTGAAATCGAGTTGGCTTCCCCGGATGTTTGGAATTCCTGCCGTTTTCTTTGATAAGGCCTAAACATAAGTTCATTAACACAAATATAATTTTTAACCAATTTTTTATAACTTTTTCACACACTTGCAGTCTGAATTTGAGTTATATCTATCAAATTAAATGACTAGAAATGCATGTAATGACTTAAATATAGCAAACAAGAACAGGAAAGGCGAATTTTGACATGGAACATGTGATGGTATATATTGATGGTAGAAAAAGTTTCAAGGTCAAACAATGAAGCAACCGACACTTCACAATCAAACCTAACCTGCTCCTTCTCAAAACCATGATTCTTACTTGAACATGCTTCAGTTTCTAAGTAGTGTACATCATAAAGTTTACGGAACCTTCTAAATTTTCTTACCACAACCTCTAGGGATCATATAATGACACCATGTTTATGTTTTCAGAATTCGCTTGCATTTTTTAAAATAAAAAAAAACGACAAGTTTCATGTTTTGGGTCGAGTCTTGGCACCCTGATATTTGGAATTCCTCTTTTTTTTTCTTGGATATAATATTTAAACGTAGATTCATTAATATAAATAATATTTTTGAATACAATTTCCCCAACTTTTTTAATGTTATGCAAAGGAAAAAAGAAAAGACAATAAAAGAGAAAAAAATAAGAAATAATTTAAAGAATGAAAATATAGAGAAGGAAAGAAATAATAGAATGAAAATACAAAAAACAAAGTTAAATAAATAAATATAATGAAAACATAAAAAAACGAATTGTTTTGTCGGTGTTTTTTGTTTGCCAAGTGTAACACTAGGCAAACCATGAGCTGACCGAGTGTATTTTCCCAAGAACTAGGCAAAGGGTTTGCTTGCCGAGTGCCTGAAAAAAAGACACTCGGCGAACGAGCATGCACTCGGCAAACAGGCCGATTCCGGTAGTGTGGATGCTAGTCATCCTCTGCTCTGCAAATTGCACTAGCTGATCTCCTGTTTGATGAATTCGTCATTGCTCCATCAACATTAAGTTTGCAGATGCCACCTGCCGGCGGTTTTGTTTTCACTGGCGAATTACCTACCTTTACACTCTTCTTCAATGTTTTAAATAGCGAGCCATGGAAAATAATGGTGGGCCTCTAAATCAGCTATAGCGGGCTAAAGCAGGCTATTTATAAAAATGGCCTTTTAGCGGCACCCTGCTAAAAAGGCTATAGCGGGCTATAGCTTTGCTATAGCCGGCTATTTAAAACTATGTTCTTCTTTGATAGAAACTTGAGCTCACCGATAAGTCCATTAGCAAACCCCATAATTATTACACGGCAACTGAAAATTTGATTCGAGGATTGCTTTACACCTGGCCGATCAGATCGCCCATAAAATAATGAGCACCTTGTGATAAACTCTTCACTAGTTAACGGTATCCTGGAGCTCCATTAGCCATTCCCGTGGGTCACCAGCGGCACTTCTCGAGATATGCTCACTGAACACTTCATGAGCTAAAGCACATATGCACACACACACCGTGCCATTGTGCAGCTAATCAGCGAGTGTTTCCATTAGTCTTCTCCATCTTCGCAGATGGTGAAAAACATCTAGGCGATTAGATGGGATTGATGGTTGTGAGAAGAAGGAATTATGGAACAACAAAGTCTAAAGATGAGGCATTAGCTCAGGGATCAGGTAACTAATGATCATATATTATTTGCCAACATAAAGTGGGTAGCTTTTCACAGAGTGCAAACTGCATGCGTCTTTTTTCAGTTCTATGTATATGTAACTATATACATAGAAGCGCTTTAAATAGCATTAAATAATGAATATTTCCATATATTTTTTATATGTCTCGTGATATAGTTGGTGATTTTGTATAGTAGAGAATACCAAAAAGGTGACCCATGCAAAAAAAGAAAATCAGCAGTTATTTGGCAAGTATGGCTATAATGGGGCTGCCATTAATGAGTATAGACTATCAACAGTTTGCTTTTTTTGTCGCCTCTGCCTATCCTCTACTCATACTTTGGGAGGCATTAATTTGTCAATCAACATCCGCTTGAACCTTCTAGATTTACTTAAATGATAAGCAAGCCCGCATACCTTAGTCTTACTACCTTCTTCTTCCCCGTATGTCTTTGTTGATTCAAAACAAGCAACTCTTCTATACACTCCTGTATGCTTGCCACACCTTCCATGGCACCAGATCCACTGAATAATGCTTCAAATTCTTCCTATATGATACTTCGAGTGTTGTTCTTTCGTTTGGTCCTTGGTCTTCAAGTTGAGTCTTCCCTTTCCATGGAGATAATTGCCTTTTGGTTGTGGCTCCAACAAGGGAATGGCCAAGTTGGTTACCTTCAGCACATATACTCTCTTGGTGACAACCATTTTCGCGTAATTGTTTCTTCTGCAAAACGTTTTCTGGAAGTTCTCCATTTTGCGTTCGGTGGTTCAGAGGCCAGATCTATACCAAGAAGTGACTTTCAGAACCAAGCTATTGAAGGAATTTCTCTCTACCTCAATACTATCTGTTATGAGGCCTTAGAAGATCTTCGAGAAAGGATAGAGATGAATTTTGTCCGTAATCAGATGACATACCTGCGCCAAGAAGCCTATGGACAGTCCAGGACTGATCGGGTTCCTGCTGCAAGCTCGGTAAGACTGGGGTTAATATTTAGTTATCCAAGATCTGATCTGTTAGTAGTAGAAGATTTTATCCTTTTGTGATTTGCTTTATCATCTATGCAGATGACGGATCTATACCAAGAGGCCTATGGAGAATCATCGCATGAACAAATTCCTAATATCTCAGTAAGACAAGTGTTCATATTTAGTTATTCAAGATCAGATCTGTTACTAGTACAAGGTTTTACCCTTTTGTGATTTGCTTTATCATCTATGCAGATGACAGATCTATACCAAGAGGCCAATGAAGAATCATCACAATGAACAGATTCCTAATAGCTCGGTGAGAGTAATGAAAGATCTGTTAATAATTTGTGAAGTATTTTCTACTCCTTCTGATTCACCAAAATCATCTATAGGCAGAAACACCTTCTTACCAAGATCAAGGCTTTGTATTCTAATAATCCGAAGCATCATGGAGAAGGCACAAGTTCTAGAAATATCCGTGTTCAAACAAGTCAAATATGTCATGGAGAAGGCTCAAGTTCAAGAAATATCCATCCTCAAACGAGTCGTATGCTCCACCATGATACAGAGGACGAAGTATATGATTATCAGCCAACCTGCCATTTGGTCACATTGCTGGATAAGTTGAGCTTAAGAGAGAACCATAATGATGCAGTAACTCATCGTCCCTGATCATTCTTTGCATGTTCATTCATTTATATTCCAATAAGACTTGATAGGTTTCATCCAAATATCTAGTGCAGTTCATAGCTTGAAGAGAAAATAATAATATATTTCTCTGCAGATCACGCAACGCCTATCTGATGTTCCACCTGATGAGAGAACTTTGTTCGTGACATTTTCTAATGGCTATCCACTGACCAAGGATGAACTACACGAATTTTTTATGAGGTATGCCTATCATTTCAGGTTTTATTACATATGTAAATTCACCATTATTTGTTAGGGGAGTGGTATGGTTATTGATTGCAGGTAATAAGCAGTGTAATGTAGGAGTCAGCGGGAAATTAGTGAACCAAATTTCTAACATATGCACTCATTCATATATTCACCCCGAGAATTTGATGTGATGCATACAAATACATTTTAGACAATAGGCTCGTTGAGTCCGACTTTAAATTACTAATTTACAAACGGCTATAGTAAAGATACAAAGTGCCGAGGAAACAACTTATTGGGCAGCAAACAAGAGCAACCTAACAAATGCAAAACAAAAATTGCGGAGCTTGGAGACGTCGAAGTACTCACCAAAGTGAAGATGAAGGAGGAACTTGTGGAAAGTTGAATTGTAGGTCAAGCTCCAAGGTACCTGCTATCATGACCGTCTATTTGACATCATGATCGTTGCAGCTGGGAGCACCGCGACTACCAGGCGTTGACCAAGCCCCTATTTGGCATCTTCTGTCACAATTCTCACGTGATGAGCTGCCCCACACAACACAAGCAGACGCTCCATGCAAGATTCCTGCTTCATGGCGTGTGTGCAACAGAGAGAGAGAGGCTGTGAGAGAGCAGCCATGGGGAGTTGAGAGAGAGAAAGCGAAGAAGTACAAGAAAATGAGAGAGAGAGAGAGAGAGAGGAGATGAAATGGGACTACGATGTGTGTGTGTGTGTGTGAGGAAGGGAGAACAAAGGTGAAATGGGACTAGGCTGTGTGTGTGAGAAAGAACATAGGTGAAATGTAAGGAGAGAGAATGCGCCATCCCCTCTCAGCATGTGAGCAGTAGAGATAGAGGTTGTGAGAGAGCAGAAATGGGGGAGAGAGAAGAAGAAGATGTGAGAGATAGAGGAGAGAGGTCAAGCGTGGAGTTGTGGTGTGTGAGGATGGCTCCCTCTCTTGCTCCCCCTCGCCCGACGCCCCTCTCTTTCCCCTCTCCAGTGACCCGCCCCCTCCCCTTCTCTTGTTTGCCCTGCCTTCCCACTCCGGGATCTCCATGTGGCTCGTCCTCCTCCCCTTCTTCACCGGTTCCTTCCGCCCTCCCTGTCCCCTCCCTCCCTCTCTGTTCTCTAGTGCGGTCTCTCACCAATCACTTCTAGGCACTGGATCTGGATGTCGACGATGTTTTGAGTGCTGGTAGCTCCCCCTCGCCTTCTCCCATGGTGACAGTGCGACGGCACTGCGTGACCTGGGGGCGCTGGGGTCTGA
This sequence comes from Triticum aestivum, assembly GCF_018294505.1. Taxonomy (NCBI): domain Eukaryota; kingdom Viridiplantae; phylum Streptophyta; class Magnoliopsida; order Poales; family Poaceae; genus Triticum; species Triticum aestivum. Next base: position 48,759,128 of record NC_057794.1, on the reverse strand, counting down.
CTCTGCAAGTTCGTACCTGGTGGCCACTCAGTGCTCGTAGCTCTTCGTCTCGGGGGGGAGGGGGGGGTCGAGGTTGGGTGGTTGTGACGCCCAGATCTCGCCGCGCTTGTAGGTTACTTCATCCTACTCCTTCCCCTGGTTTGCTTGGCTCTAACCCGGTATCACATGTGTGTTTCATCTCGTTGGATCCTAGTGTGGGTATCACCTCGTTGGCAATGTCGATGCGGGATAGGGGGCCAGCGATGCCTTTTGCGCTCGTCTCTGCTTCTTCTACTTATGGGACGGAACCATAATCCGGTCATCGACTTGTGAGATGGTGGGCTCGTCTATGAGCTTGGTGGGCTCTGCGCAGGGTGGTGGCCCTGTCCAAGGGTTGGAAATCGCTTCGGCTATTCTTTCCCCCTCTCCCTTTTGGGCTTCGACTCATTTCTCCCGTGAGTGGCCCCGAGCAGCCAGTTGGCCCACCTAATCTTGTTGGCCCATGTTGTGGGTATATGTGGCCCCGTCAAGGTTGTGTCGTCCTAATCCTAGGGTTTTCTGTTTCCTACGCTAAGATTTGCAAGATTAGATTTGGTCACCTCCTTCCTCGCTCCATCCGAATCGTTCCACCCCTACCTCTGACCCGCTCCTTCGCCGAGGTGCTGAAGATGGGCTAGTTGGGGGACCGCAACACCAACAGCAAGAGGGAACTTGATGGATTTGGTGAGGCCACTTGTGGACTCCGTGGCGCCTGAGGCTGATTTGAGGGCTAAGTTGCAGCATGGGCAGGAGGCTCGCGAGCGTGCTACCAAGGAGCGGGAGGCGTGGGGCACACCGGTGGTTTGGTTTTGGGAATAAGAGTGGTATAAGGAGTAGTGTGCACATCAAGAGGAAAAGATGGCGGCAACTCGCTCCTCTGCTTCCCCCATCCCATCTCAATGGGCGGGCTCCGATTCGTCTGCCCTAGATAACTGGGAGGCGGCAGCATCGGGCGCCGTGCCCCCCTCCCCCATGCTGATGCTCCTCGGTCGACTGCTGATGCTGCTCTGCTTGCTCCTCCTTCCAGTGTTTATGGGTTCCAAGGGCAGTTCCGTCCCAAACCACGCCTTGGTGGCTTCCACAACGCCTCCTAACAATCGACCAAAGAAGTTTAGTAATTTTTGGTCGAATGACAATTCTGATGGCTCTAGTGATGGAATCCTCACCCGGCCCTACCAATCTCTGGATCTGCTCCACCGGTGGGTGGCTCTGGTAATAGCTCGTGTCGTCCTTCTCTCACATGCTTTGCATGTCATAGGCCGGGTCACTCTGAATCCCGTTGTATGTTTCTTCTTTTTCTGCCTGATTTACTGTGTCGAAGGCCACCTCACAGTGGGTTGTACTAATCGCTCCAAACCTCCTTCAATTAAGCAATATATACTAGGGATGCCAGGTTGTGCGTTTTTGGTTTGGATGGTGGTTTGGACATGGTTGTGGTTGCGCCTCAAACATCCTACGTTGCTATCATCTCGGTCCAATCTACTATGTGACCCTGCAGACGATTGCGGATGAGCTAAGCGAATGGGGTCCGGATGGTTAGGACTATAGTTACAGTAGATTTCACAATCAGAATTTGGGATTGCTTTCCCAGTCTCAGGAAAGTTTAAAGATGTTATCTAAGGGCACTAGTTTTACGCTTCCAATGAACCAGCTTGTATTTTTTGTCAAAAAGGTTGGGACGATGATCGATGCTTTGGCAACTTCGTGGATAACTGTGTTTTGTTAAATGATGTTCCTTCGATCATGCGTAACAAGGCGTGTTTGATGGTGTAGTGCGCCAGATTGGGTCCGCGTGGTTTCACCAAGGTATACCCCAAAAGTACAGCCTTTCAGATCAATGTTTGAGATGAGGGACAGGTTTCTGCTCACGCTCCCCCTCATCTTCTAAAGTGTGTAAAAAAGACATTGCCCCCATTGTTCTTAAGGTGGGAACAGGGTTATGTCGTATTGTGGTAGATATAATACAATTGCTGGAGAAGTTTTCATCACAAACTCTTCTCTTCCCTCTCTCCCTATGTTCTTTATGGGTTTTTATAGGCTATCTAAGGGTACCCACACTGGTCTTTATAAGCATCATAGCAGATTCTGCTAGAATTCGGCTGACAATAAAAAGAAGGATCAGTTAGTCAAGTGGAAAATCATTTGCCAGCCTAAAAGCCACAATGGCCTAGGCATTATTAACACGTCGATTATGAATTATTCCATAATTGTCAAATAGTGGTGGTGCATTCTTCTTGCTTCCGCTAGGACCTTTTGGTTTGATATTCTTAAAGCACAATATTTCCTTCCACTAGTGATCTGCTGGCTTCACCTGATAATGGATCTCAATTTTGGCATCTTTGAATAAGGTCAAAGATGTTTGCTAATCTTATGTGAAGTTTATTATTAAAGATGGGAAATCCAGTCACTTTTGGCCTGATTGGTGGCACGGGCCACCATCTTTGCTCTTCTTTCCTGGTCATTTTCTCTTTTTGTGGTAATCTTGGTATTACTATCTTTGATCTTACTAATTCTGGTTGGAATTTGGCCTTTAGCTGCTCCCTATCTCCTGTAGAGTTGGAACAATGGCATAAGCTTGATGCCACTTTCCTCGCACTCTTGGAGATTCTGGACTCAGTGGTCTAGCCTCATTCCCCCTCGGAATTTTTTCGGTCAAATCGCTTTACCATAGTCTTATTGCTAGGTCCTGTTCTTCTAAGTTCGTGGGTGTCCGGAGGGCTCGTGTTCCACTGAAAATTAAGAACTTTCTTTGGCAAGACATCCATGGGAAGCTTCATGTTGTTTATCAAATTAGGAAGCATAATGCTCAAGCTGATTCTACTTGTTATTTATGCTCTAGGCAAGAAGATTCTAACCATATTATGTTTTCATGTGACTTTGGCATTCTCCTGTGAAGTTGTACTCGGTCGTGGCTGGATTAGCTGGGCTCCGACCGGTTTTTGCTCAATTACTGCCGCTTTTTAGTGCATTATCTGACCCATTGAGATGCAAATTATAGTTTGGGTTTGCTGCTGTCAGTTGGGCTCTTTGGACTACTCGTAATAAGTTTACCATCGAGCATGTGTTCCCGTCAAAACCAGCTAATGTTATTTTCCAATCCATTACACTAATGCAGTAGTGGAGGCCCCTGGTTAAGAGCTACGGCATCGACACCACGGACCTACTCAGCTCTCCCTTCAGGGCTACATCGAACTCGCTGTCACCAAGGGTGCAAGCTCTAGCTTAGTGGACATCCGATCATCATTTACTAGTTTTCTTTTGGTACCTGGTTGTTGGCCTATGTGTCGTTTTTGAATTGTTCATGTGGGATTTGTTGGTCGTTGGTTGTTCGACAACTTGTGAGACTTCTTTAATGGTTGTAATCGGTGTTGTGAATCTCTTTTGGCTTTATCTATAAAGTCGGGAAATTGCATTTTCTCTAAAAAAGAGATAGATGAGAAATGGGAGGAGGCCCTGAGAGAGAACAAATGAGAGATAGAGGAGAATACTAGAGAGAGAAAAGGGAAGGAATAAGAGACATTATTATAGTTTCTTAAGAGAGGGGGAGAGAGAGAATGCAGGGAGACAACATATGTGACAGAGGTACTGCTGCTAATCACAATGGATCGCAGGTCATGGTTGAGATCTCGAGGGAAGGGAATCTGGTACGAACGAGATAGATAGAAGGTACTATGGAGCTCAACCTTGAAAAAATCACTCTCAAGAACTTGGTGTGCGTGTGTGTGTGTAGGAAAGCAATATAGGCCCAGCTCTATTTCATAGAAGGCTAAATCACACTTCATACTCATTCATCCCCATCGTCGAAGAGGAGCCCCTGCACTCTCGCCTTGGCTCTATGGGTGTCATACCATCGGTGTGTAAAGAATCTCTCCCAGAGCATACGGTGAGGAATGGTGACAAAATATAAAGCAGGAGAAAAACAATGGGTTGTTTTGCAAACACCAAAGCAAAGTACACATTGTGATCACAACTACCACTGACTGCCTCACAACCATGCATAGACCCATAGATTAGGAGCAAAAGTTTGAAGGTCGACGCCTGCAACAATGTAACGAGGCTGTAGAGCTGCTCCGACAATCCGGGTTAATGATTTTCACCCGAAAATTGAGGAAGAAGAGCATGTAACCTCAATGAGGCCTCCGGGGAAGACATTGATGTCCAAGAACATCGTTGTTATCGGCACTTACAATGAGACCCCACTCCTTCACAACAAAATAAGGAAGCAACTATACGTTCGCAACCATGAGACCCAATGTCGAATAGTAGATCTCCAAGTGTGGACCACTAGTTTGCTGCAAAAACCGTCTTAGATCTAGACTACCTTCCTGGTCCAAAGCACCAAAATTCAACATCGACGTTGGGTGCATAGTTACACACACTACTAGCTAGCAGCAGAGAGGAGGGAGATGGTGCTCCATCCAAACTTTCAAAGTGAATTGCCACATTATCGTGTCAAATGTAGGTGCGCCACTCGCTATTGAAATGAGGTGCACATGAAGAGCGTCTCGATGACACCACCTCGAGCTTCGTGAGCTCTCTGGCTGCCACTCAGCGAGGATCAGAGAGTTGTAGGGAAAAGTGTTTGGTGGGCCCGAATGGTCACCTACCATGTCGCCTCGGATGGTGCGATGCGGGAACATTGAACAGTTTACGCATAAGGTATGTGATGCATAATTAATAGTAAATTGGGAAAAGTATAGCTTTCATATAATTTGGTATGAGAAGGTAAAAGCATTAAGTTGTGACCAAACTCCACTCCCCATGTGGTCCATAATGGCATGTATTTTTTTCATAGTGTGTTGGCAACTTTGGCGAAGGGGATGTGAGTTTAGACGAGGGGGTTAGGGTAATAGAAAATGTTGTGTCATTTTATTTCCTAGTGGTCTGTTTGGTATCTTGTATCTACAATGAACTATGTGTGGGAATTTAGAGAGTTTGTGGAAATTGATGAGAGAATAAGTAAGAGACGCTGACACTAGTTTTGCTCTTGGAAATGGTATCTGGTGCAACTCTTTACAAGCCGAATCTGATAGTACGGAGGAGGGAACAGACCCACCTCCTCGTGTTTCCGTTGATCTTGATCACATAATATCACCAATCTTTTGCTGAGTTGAAGTAACCCCATTCACCGGTGTTAACATCAATAAGCCCAAACAACACTTTTATCGCATTGTAAATCTGCCTCATGAACCTAAAATGTCTGGGGCCCTTTTGCAAAATTGTAATCTATTAGCTATCCACACCCTTTCTTGCAAGATAAGCCAAGAATGTTTCTTTCTCTTAGACGACAATCTATTTTCCAAAAATCTGGCTTCATTAACTAAACACTTTGCGGAGTCGAGTCGAGCGGAATATTCCAATGATGTTGACTACTCTACCGAAGCAGTAAGGTTCGAAATAGTTTAATTCTTGTTGTCATCGCTTGAGTGTCTTGCAAATTGACCCAAAGCAGAAAAAATAATCAATGATGTGTTCCACAAAGAGACCAAAATTTATCTTAATGTTGTTGATCCATCAATCGTACTAAAATAATTCTCTCTCCATGGTTAGGTTCATTTGCATAGAAAATTTTAAAATGGATAGTGCAATGTCTTTTCTTTTGCGGACCCCAAGCCAAGTTGCATTTCAAAAGGCTACAGTTCGGAGTGAAATTTGTGACTGAAAATCCACTTCCCGGTGACCACATTAACACAAGCAGGACGAGGAACCAAACTCCAAGTATCGTTCGTTAGCAAAGCATTAAATTCGTCAAGCATTGCGTCATGCCCAGTGGTGATCTTTGAGAGCAGTTTTGTAAGAGGAGGGAAGAGGAGAAATGGCAGGGGTGGCCGCGAGGGAAAATAAATGGCGTGGTTGAGCGAAGCCCCGCTTGGCTCGGGTTGTCATTTTATGTGAATTAACAGGTGGAGCAACATGGACTACAGGACAATGTGGAGGAATAGGCGTGGCTGGCACGGAGGGCGAGGAAGATTTGGTGGGTCGCTGGGTGGGGAGGGCGGTAGATCCGAGGTCAGCAGGCGTGGGCGATTCGAGGGGAGCAGTCGTGGGCGACCCGAGGGGAGCAGGATCAGGTGGGTCAGGCGAATCTGGCGAGGGTGAACCCGGGGAGGGCGCGTGGCATGCGGGAGGTGGGTGGGCCGGCCCGGTCGGCTCGGTGGGGAGACTGGCGAACGCGTGGGAAGAGGCGGCGGAGCAGATTGCGAGGCAGATCGCGTGGGGCCGCTGGCGTCTGATGTTGGTGGGTGGGCGTGGATTCCAGAGGGGATCGTGCATAGGTGAGTGGGAGGGGCGGGATCTGGTGCGGTAGTTGTGCTTGTGACCGGGGGTGTGTATGGAAAAATAGTCTCGTCAAAAATAATGTGTCGAGAAACGATAACGCGATGAGAGTGTAGATCGAAGCAGCGGTACCCTTTGTGCTCTAATGGGTAGCCAAGGAAAACACAGCGCATAGAGCGAGGGGCTAATTTGTGAGGTCTGGTGGCATAGAGATAGGGGAAACACAAACAACCAAACACACGGAGGTGGTCATAATGAGGATGCACGCCGATGAGGAGGAAAAATGGGGTGTACAGGGTGGCCTTGTTGGAGGGGCGGCGATTGAGCAGGTGTGTGGCAGTGTGTAGGGCCTCGACCCAAAAGGGAGGTGGTAAGTTTGCGTGAATGAGAAGGGTGCGTATGACGTCGTTGGTGGTGGGAAGCATGCGCTCAGCCTTGCCGTTTTGCGGAGAAGTTTGAGGGCAAGAGAGACGATATACGATACCGTTGGTCTAGAAGAAGTCACAGAGAGAAGTGTTGATAAACTCCCCGCCATTGTCACACTACATACATTTGATGAGAGTATGAAATTGGGTGAGGATATAGGTGAAGAAGCGTTGTAAGGTAGAAGAGGTGTCGGACTTGTGGCGCAAGGGGAAGGACCAAGAGTAATTGGAGTAATCATCGAGAATTATGAGTTAGTATTGATAACCAGAGAAACTTACAACCGGGGAGGTCCACAAATCACAATGAATAAGTTGAAAAGGTGCACTAGTACAATTGTAGGAAGATGAAAAAGATAAACAGGGTTGCCGTCCTAATTGACATGCCATACAAGGAGAGCGGGCAGTGTTATTACAATCTGGAAAAAAAATCCTTGGAGATAGAGGCAAGTGAAGGTTTGCCCGGATGGTTGAGGTGCTGGTGCCACAAGTCGCCTGGAGTGGTGAAGAAAGCAGCGCCATCGACAGACTTATTGCCATAGAACGGGTAGAGAGGACCAACGCTACTGGACTTCAGAAGAGCATTCCGGGTTGGAAGTGCCTTCACAGAGAAACCAGAAGGATTAAATTCAACGGAAACATTATTGTCAGTAGATAACTTTCGAACAAAGTTAAGATCTTTGACAATATGAGGGCAGACAAGAACATCGGCGAGGGAAAGGTTAGAAGGAGGAAGGGTGGTAGAACCCATGCCAATGATAGGGAGACGATCACCATTACCGACGGTAATGCTAGATGAATTATGCTTTGGAAAAGAATGAAACGTAGAGAGGTTACCAGGGTTGCCGGTGACGTGTGTGGCCGCGCCGGAGTCGAGGATCCCATCAGCTCTGTGGTGAGGAAGACTCTGTTGGCTGTAGGCGTGCTGGAACAGGGCGACGTGATCCCAGGAATGCGGGCCGTTCTGGAACGGTGGTGTAGACAGAGGTGGCGGCGATGACCTGGACAGCATTAGTGGATACGCTTGAGAGTGAATGCCGGGACAAGGGCCGAGCACACCGGCAGCGTTGGGAGGAACCCACCCGCAGCGAGGGCGGGGAGGGCCATGCCGTACGGAGCGAAGTACCCGGTCCAAGGGGGCGGCTGAGGCGGAGCAGACCCGCTACCACCCGAGTCGGATCGGCCGCGCCCACGGCCGCCAGTGCGGCCGCGTCCCTGCCCCCGGTCATCGCCGCCACGGTTGCCACTAGAGCCATGGCCCGACGGGGGGCGCGAGCGTTGCGGTCGGCGCGATCGCCGCGGTCACCGTGGTCGTTGTTGGAGTTGAGGCCGCCGGAGATGGTGAGAGCAGCAGATCCGGCCTCCGCCGCCCGGAGGTTGATGTTGTACTCGGCAAGATACAGGCGGGAGCGAGCGACGTGGAACGGCGGCAGAGGCACCGTATCGCCGAGGATGGTGCGGATGGTGTCGAAGCGGGCATCCAAGCCATGGAGGAGCTGCACGGTGAGGTCGTGATCCTTGACCGCGTGACCGGTATCCGCGAGGCCGTCCACGAGGGCCTTGAGACGGCAAGCATAGTTAGAGACGGAGAGGTCTCCTTGTTTCAGGTTCCGGAAATGGTGCGTCGGGTCGAGGTACTGGGCGCCTTCGTTCACCAGGAAGTAGTCCCAGATAGGGCGCCACGCGGTGAATGCGTTGACGGCGCCGCCCATGACGAGCTCGAGAATGGAGTCGGCCAGGGTGAAGTAGAGCCAAAGGGTGAGGCGATGATCGACCGCGAGCCAGGCCGCACCAGGGTTGGGAGGAGGCGGGCGATCCACGTGATCTTGCACGCGATACTGCATGAGAACGCAGTAGAAGAAAGTTCGCCACTTGATGTAGTTGTTCTCGGCCGGATCTAGTTTGAATTTTATGTGGTTGGAGATATGATCATTGTGGAAGGAGATGATGAGGGAGTCGGACGGTGGTACGACAGGGGGAGCGGGTGCAGACAGGAGGACTGGGGCGAGGTCGGAGGAGAGGGCAGCGGTGGTGCTCTGGGAAAGGGAAGGAGAGGCCCCGGGGGAGGACAAGGGGATGGCCGGAGATGGGGGCTCGCCGAAGATGTCCTCGAAGGCCATGGCGACTGATACCAAACTAAAGGTAGAGAGTGCTCACAGTTCTGTCGTATTGATTATGGCAAGAGTTACTGAGGTACAAATAGCCGCGGTCACCCAACGTCTCCCATGATACACGGCACGTCAAAGTAAGGAAGTAGTTACAACAATATACAGAAGACTACGTACATGCAATGACCAGGTTTAACACAATAGTCATCGTGGTGACATCACAGAAGAGGTCCATATCAATGGCGTCACAAGGGGGTACCAACCGTATGCCCTATCCAGGTCTGCCATGAAAGCCATGACCAACATCATAGTTTGTGAATTAAGGACTGATAACCAATGTGTTTTTCTTTGCCATGCCATGCAAGTTAATTAATACGCTTGCACGTGATCTTGTACACGCTTTTCAAACGATTCGCTGACAGAGGAAGACCTAAGTGTGGCAGTTGGAATTGAGTGCAAACATCCCAACAATCAAGAAGGATGCTGTTGAGATCGATGGACGAACAAGGGTAGTAGGTACTAAGAGCTTTTGCAGCACACTGGAAACATGACTGATAACCTCATCGAAGATTGCGAAATGCTCAACAGGTTGCTGCTATCTTCTTTGCTAGGCGCAAGAAAAACCGTTGTGATGTCCTCATAAAGGGAGGTGTGAAGAAATACACTCCAACCTCTCAATCTGTGAAGGCGATCAATAGATGTCGCAAAATCTGAAATCTACTAGTTAAAGTGATAAATTTGATAATACATATAATTGACATAAAAGACATGAAAGGATATAATAAGGAACACAAAATGAATTTCTGGAGAAAATTCAGTAGATTTAATTCATTTCATTAGTTTTGCCTATATATGCAGTTTCTAATTTTGCTTCAAAAATTTCTTCCATGTCACAGGCACTATGGAGATATTGAAGAAATAAGTGTAGAGGAGCCAATCGAAAGTAGGCCACCACTGTACGCGCACGTTACCTTTTACTCACAGATGACACTCTTCCGTGTTCTAGAAGGGAATATGAGAGTCAAGTTCATGACTAGGGGAAAACATCTATGGGCTCGACAGTTTGTGCCAAAGAAGAAGAAGAAAACTGATGTCTGATGACCTACGCCTGATTTCATATCCATTCAAGAACATTTTATGCCAAGCATTCTGGAAGCATACTTGAATAGAATCTGCACTTGTAAGAATAATAGATTATTCTTGTGCAAATCTAATTCTTGTGCCTTCTGCTCCTTATTACACATTTGTATCACAGATTTATGGACATAGTTCTGATCTTCAGACGCATGACACCGCGAGGACTCAAATTTGTACTTGTTAAGTATTATAAATCCATATTGTTGGTACGAACACAATGATGTTAATCTTTAAATTTGTTCCTGGAACTGGAATGCTAATTATTATTTTGCGGGAATCCTGAAATGCTATTGTACTCTATGGTAGTCATTGTGCGACCCTAGTCAAATGTTAAGCTCCGGTTTTGTATTTTCTTTGGAAAGGATGGTACTACCTCTCGAGTCTTTTATTTTCTTTTTTAAGCTGAGCTGAGCTCCTTACCCACATGGGCCGCTGCCCTTCACCCAGTAACAACCACTGCACGAGCACGACCACGACCATCATTGATCGCTTCCGTGGCGACGGCGACGTATGCCCCTTCAGAGTCTCCGAATGCGTGTTAGCCTGCTATAAGCTCATCGTCACGCAGCATAGGATGCTATATTTTTCTGTTGTAATAAGGTGTGCATGGGCCTGATGCGACAGCCGCATGCACGCACGTAGTGGAGATGTGCACAGCAGGGCCGGCCCTGGGGCATGGGCAGGGAGGCGACGGCCCAGGGCCCAGCCCAGGGAGGGGCCCATGATGTAGTGCACATATATAATATAGCCAAGCAAAAATAGGTGAGAAAAAAATTTATGAGAGAAAAAAAACAAATGAGGTAGGCCCATCAGATAGCAGGTAGCGATTAGCGAAGCGTCACGCACGCCGCGCGGCAGGGCCGCTCGTTTCGATTGTGAAACAAATCAATCGAAGATCTCACGGACGCCTCACTCGTCTGTTCGTCCACTCGTCGCTGTGGTCGCCTTGGTCACCGCTGTGCGCGTCGCCCGCCGTGCGGCAATCCAGCAGCCGCAGCCCGCAGCAGTACGTATACGTATGTATGTGAGCAGTGAGCGCAGCCCACAGCAGTACGTATACGTATCCATGCATAACTCTGTACCACGTTCCTGATCCATCCCTGCAAACCCCAATTTCAATAATTTCTTTTATTTTTTAGAACGTATTCAACTATTCATCCATGATCCATCCTCTAATTTCAGTGTACACGAAGTTCCAAATTTTAATGTATAATTTTTGAATTCAATCTTTCATAGTATGTATTCAACCATCCTTTTTTTATCATTCTATGCACATGTCTAGGGTTCCAATCATTCAAATCATCCGATGTATAAATTTCTAATTCCTTGAATAATTTTCTTCATAATATTAGGACATTAGCCCGTCATGTTGCCTAAGAAGCATTTGTCAGTTGCTCAAACAAGGAGAAAAAAAATAGAAAGGGATTTGAAGATTCAACAACTGAAGGGTACTTAAGTATTATTGTTGTCGATGGAGTCAGTTGAATTTGGTTCTTATTTGAGGTAATCATATCACGTTACTTTCAATTTACTATCTTTTTAGTATTTCTGTCGTAATATGGCATTGTCCAACAATTATTATGTTTAAGTTTATGTACCATGCACGCGCATACATATATTGAAAGTGCGTTATGTCGACTGACATGCAACTCGATAGGACCGATTAGGTTAGGGTTTGGGCATAACGTAATCTCGGTGAGACCAATTACACAAACTCGGTGAGACCGAGTTTGGCAATAAGCTAACCAGAGTGTTGGTCAGGTAAACTCGGTGGGACCGATTTGCTCTTTCGGTGAGACCGAAATGTTACAAAAAGGAAACAGAGAGTTTACATTGCAATCTCGGTGGGACCGATTCGCTCTTTCGGTGAGACCGAAAAGTTACGAAAGGGAAACGGAGAGTTTGCAATCCCATCTCGGTGAGACCGAGATCCTTATCAGTAGGACCGAATTGCTAGGGTTTGGCAGTGGCAAATGACAAGTGAAACTCGGTGGCGCCGGATTGAAAGAATCGGTATGACCGAGTTTGGCTTAGAGTTTAGGTCATTTGTGGCTATGGAAAAGTGGTTGAGGATTTTGGAGCATATCACCAAGCACATAAAGCAAGAGGCTCATTAAGCAACACCTCATCCCTCCTTGATAGTATTGGCTTTTCCTAAGGACTCAATGTGATCTTGGATCACTAAAATATAAAATGAAGAGTCTTGAACTTTTGAGCTTGAGCCAATTCTTTGTCCTTGGCATTTTGAGGGTTCCACTTTCACATCCATGCCATGCCAATCATTGAGCTTTCCTGAAATAATCATCTTGGAATAGCATTAGCTCAATGAGCTATATGTTGTTATGAATTACCAAAACCACCTAGGGATAGTTGCACTTTCAATCTCCCCCTTTTTGATAATTGATGAAAACATATAGATCAAAGCTTCGACAAATTATAATAATCATGAAATACATCGTCGCTTAGAGAAGTATGTGACAAGTAAGAGCTCCCCCTAAATTTGTGCATATTTAGAATTTGCTTTGGACTACAAATGCACAAGGAATGAGAGTCATGGGTTACTCTTCCATGTCACATACATCTTGGTGGAGCGCTCAAAAAAATGATAAGAAAGAAATACATGCACTCATAACCAAGAATAGTGAGTGATCACATAAGATGGATAGAATGATAATATTAAGCAAACATTAAGTGTAGCTTATGATCAAACACATGATCATCGATGTCTCACACAGATAAGGGCATAGTATCTCACACACAAGCAAATAAAGTTCGAAAAACCACCAAATAAAACAAGAGAGAATAAAAGCAACACTCTCTCTCGAAGCCTATGATCTATACATTTTCTCCCCCTTTGGCAACAAGTTACCAAAAAGTTCCTAGAAAATGCATAGTGCTAAGTTGACACTCAGGCTTGATCTTCAGGTGGTGGTGGAGTCCGGAGCACTCCAAGGACGAAGCCTTCAGTAGACGTGGTCGGAGTCGAGGCTGAAGTGGACGCTGGAGCTGGTGGAACTGAGGCTGTAGCTGCTGCAGACGTGGTGGCTCTGGTGTCAGCAACTGGCACTGCAGACGACCTCGGACCTCGTGGCACCCTAGCAAAGGCATCAGTCATAGTCCTGCCTCTCCTCTCATTCATGTCATCCTGGAGCTGCTCCACGGCAGTCTGTATCTCTGTCACCTTGATGTCCAAGTCATAGAACCTCTATTCCATGATCCTCTCTAAGCTTGCCTGGTTCTGAGTTAGGGTGGCTAGTCCTTGCTCAATCCGCAGGGTGGACGCAATCAGGTAACCAAGCTGCTCTTGTTTGGTTTTCAGAAAATATTCAGATGCCTCCTCTTGAGTAGGCATCCTGGCAGCTTTCTCCTTTTTTGACTTCTCCTTCTTGGCTTGTGCATGGGCTGAAGATGGTTCATCTTTGGTCATCACAACTTGGTTGTCCTCGAACTCTGGATAGATAGGCAAATATTCCTTGTCCAACAAGTATGTGCCCGTGCCCATCTTTGAGTTGATGAGCTCCTGAATCTGTGGGGCATACCCACAACTCCTCTTCTGGTCGGCATCTGTCCTCTTGACTGTTTCCACTATGAGGCTCATGACTTTGAATTTCTGAGGTACATCAAAGATATGTAGCAAGTTAATGGCATGACCTCTGATCATCCTGTGATCTCCAGACTTGGGCAAAAGTGTGTGCCTAAGGATCCAGTTGATCGTAGGCAATCCTGATAGCAAGTGTTTCACAGACCCAAACTGGTGAGTGTCAAGATCATCTGTTGGAATCTCCTTGTACATATTTGCCATAGAGTTATGATCCATCTTCTTCTTGGAATAGACATCTAAGTCATCTTCGTTTTCCTCTGGGGCATTGATAAGCTGTGCCCATTTAGCAACTGTGGACTGGTACCTCGTACCCTCTGACATCCAAACAATCCTGCCATCTGGATAGAAATGGGCTGTGGAGTAGAACTGCATGATAAGTTCCTCGTTCCACTTTGTGAGCTTCTGCCCAACGAAGTCCTCTACTCCACATGCCTTGAAGCTGTCCTACACTCCAGGATAGTGCTCTTCATTCTCCTTGATGTATTGCTAGTTGACCCATCTCATATCACATACAATTGGCTTCTTGTCTAGCAGCACTGTCTCATAAAAATCCTGCTTCTCCTTGGTGTGAAACCTGTAGTCCACTGCAGTCCTTCTTCTGGTAGCATAGGGATCTGTCTCTCTCCACTTCCTCAGCCCTGAATCTTTCCTGAGCTTCATATTCTCAGCCACAGGATGAGCATCGTTGTGGTCTGGGATCTTGGGCTTGAGCTTTCGAAGAACATTCTCTTCCTCTTCCTCTGCAGCTTCAGGCACTGGGGCCTTGTTCTTTTCAGTAGCTGGGATGCTTCTTGTGTTTCTCTTTGGCTTAGGCTTTGGAGCTGACTTGGCCTTGGAAGCAGCTCCCCCTGATTTTATGGCATCACCCATTAGCTTGGGTGCCTTAGGTGCTGGTGCAGCTACCTCTTCTTCTTCTTCCTCCTCATCTTCCATGATGGAGGCCTTGCCAAGCACTCGGCTACAGTTTTCTTTACTCTTTCCTTCCTCTTTTTGCCTTCAGCAGCAACTGGCTCAATGGGAGTGGGCTTCTCAGTTGAAGATCTTGCCTTAGACATGGGCTGCCTGCCTGCTGGCCTTTTGATCTTCAGCCCTGGCTTTGTGCCCTGTGCTGGCTCAACTCTCTTGGAGGTGGCTTCCTCCTCTGCCACATAATCCTCATCTTCTGAGTCTGAGGTTCTCTTCCTTCTCTGACGTGTGGCAGCTTTAGGCAGATTGCTGGGGGTGCTCCTGCTGCCATCATCTGAGGAACTTGAGGGACTAGTGCCCTCACTCAACTGTACTTGCTGCTCTGACAAGTTCTGGCTGTCACTTTGATCTGACATGATGCAAACTCTGGCTGCTGACCCTGTGAATAGGTTATAGATGAGACAGAGGAGATGAGCATCACAAAATGTAGAGATTTTTGCAAAAGAGTAATTCAAAAACTTAGTTTTAGTTTTCCACTGAAAGCATCTCGGATCTACCGATTTCTAAACTCGGTGACACCGAAGCAGTTTTGGCACCAGAACTAGTGAACTCGGTCAGACCGAGTCACAGTTCGGTGGCACCGAGACTGCTAGGGTTTCACAGAGTTCGAAAATCGGTCATACCGATAAGTAATTCTCGTTCAGACTGAGTTTCACTTGTGCAATGGCATAAGCCAAATCGATGGGACCGAGTTTTTCAACTCGGTGGGTCCGAGATGGTTTCGGCGGAAACCTAACCCTAAAATTTTCGAATTAAACCTAATTTATGAGTTCATTGTCTGGATAGGAGTTTATCAAACATGGCAAGAGTCATGATGATCACAATGTGCTAGGAATCGGATTGGAGAATAGCACAAAGATCGAGTCCATACCCTAGTTCGGCGGAGACTCGCTACGACGGCAATGGCGGGGTAGAATTCCCGTTGACGGCGATGGAGACCAGCGACTGGAGGCGGCTGGCGGCGAGAAGACGATCCGGAGACCACGAAGGCAGAGCAGGCTATCGTGCGGGCGAAGGGGTTCGGAGGAATTTCCAAATTTTTCCCGTGACTATATATAGCCCAACCCTGTCGGTGTGACCGAGTGGAACAACTCGGTGGCACCGAGATGCAAAACTGTATGCAGTTATTGCAACTCGGTGTGACTGAAAAGTTCAAATCGGTTGCACCGAGATCGAAAACCTAGATCAACTTAATGAACTCGGTAGGACCAAAAGTGGGGTGTCAGTCATACCGAGATTCATAAAGAGGTTTTGGAAGTTTAAGTCTATGACGAATCGGGGACTCCGAGCACTCCTCACACAGAGTGGTTCGAATCTGACTTGATCAAATTTTGTGATGCAGCATGAATAGAGTTTGAGACGAGAAAAGCATAGATAGCTAGAGGAGGTTCTTAGGCATTCTTGTCCATCCACTTGGCAAAAGAAAATAAAGCCAAGCAATCAAAACAACAAGTGGATGTCCTTGAATGAGTGAAATATGCAACCAACATGCTCACACAATAAGATGGCAAATGAAATATGTGGCAAAGCATGCACAACCAATTCTAGCATCTATCAAGCAATTTGCGATGACTAGGTCATCTATATATGAGTATATTGACTTAGGAGTCAAGTGAGAACACTTGATCGTAGGTCATACTCATCGTTTAAGCTCAAGTGGGGTTACCACTTTTACATAAAGCATTGTTGTATTCACATCTTTAGAGTTGCTTTAACTCAAGTTTTAGAGTAAAGCTCCCCCTAGATGTGATACCCCCCTAAGAGGGATGAACTAACCTTGGGTTTTGTCGATGATGACTGCATGTAGATGTTGAAGATGTGGATGCTCAATATTGATGTAGATCACTTGGATCTATCCATTTGAGTGAATTGCACTTTCAATACCTACATGGGTTAGTCCCACAAGGAACAAACAAGGATATCCATAGACATAGAGTGATGCACACACAAGATGATGTCCATGAAAACTTTAGGTTACCTTGTCCCTTGTGTTACCAACAAGAGGGTTTGTGACTCCTTGAACTAGTGCATGATGTGGAAGTTAATTGCACTTGTTCTTGCCAAAATGATAAGAGTGAAATATGTTGGCGGAGTCACCCTCAAGAACTCTCTAGTTCTTCTTCTTTTGGATCCACACCATCTTGATGGGAATCCTTGGAGTTGTAGTCGTACTTGATGAAATGGAACTTGACGTGGTCTTGGGAATCCACTTGACTAAGGTCTTAGGAGCTTCTTCAAATGCATCAATCTCCTCTTGAAGCTTGTCCTTGCCTTTTTGCTTGTAGTCTTGTGGTGGAAGATCATCTTGAGCTTGTGTCCCCTCGAAGGATGTATCATACTTCTCTTGTCGAGGAACAAACTTTGTCTTGGGGTATTGATCTTCTTCCCACTCAACTCCATTAGCATTGAACTTTCGCTCAAAACCAACTCCTTGATTCTTCCGGTGCATTCCTTGCTTGCGCACAATTTCCTCGAATTGCTTACTCCTGGCAAGGCTTTTGTACACTCCTTTCTCTATAATTCCCTTCAATAAGCTATTTTCTTGCTCAAGTGTAACTTGGCTAAGAGAATCATTAGTGGAATCAACAGAACTACTAGAAGCAACAATATTGGATTTAGCATGATCATTGTTACTACTAGAGGAAGAATCTTTCTTGTTCTTGTTACTAGACTTGACTTGAGGCATGTAAGTGGATAATAGTAAACGCTTGGCAATGTAAGAAGAACTTTTCTTGCGGAGATCATCATTGATTGCTTTTAAGAACTCATTCTCTTGTTCAAGATTGAGCTTTTCAAAGAGTAATTTCTCATGAGCTCTTAAAAGTTCTCGATGATCTTCGAAGATAGTTTCATGAGCTAACTTAAGAGTGTTTAGTTCTTTAGTTAGAGCCTCAATCTTCTCCTTATCATTGTCATTCGTTTTATTTTGATTAGCATGATTAATTGATGTTTCATCATAGTACTCATCACTAGAGTTGTCAACAAGCAAATCATCATCACCTAACAAGTGATCTTCATCACTATTAAAATCAACATACTCGGGGTGTGTTACCTTAGGACCTTTGGCCATGAAGCATCTTCCAATTCCTTCATTTGGTGAGTCAAATATGTCGTAGGAGTTGGTTGACACAAGGGCTAGACCGGAAACACCTTCATCTTGAGTATCTTTGGAGTTGGAGTGATAACTTCTCTCGGAGTGGCTGTCGGAGTCGGAGCCGGATACCCATTCACCAACATGGGCTTGATGTCTTCATTTTGTGTAGCTCCTTGATGATTTTTCCTTCCTTTCCAAATCCTTGCTTCTCCGTGAGTATCTCCGTTCATAATGATCATCCCTACTCCTTCTCTCTCTTGGTGGTGATTCTTTGCTTCTTCTTTTTGGAGAATCTTCTCTTCTCTTGTAGGGAGCTGTACACTCATTGGAATAGTGTCTGGGTCTTTCACAATTGTAGCAGTTTCTCTCTCGACTAGAAGATCTTTTGTCATTGTAGGACCTTGACTTGAAGCTTCTATCTTTGCTTCTTCTCTTGTAGAACTTGTTGAAGTTCTTCACCATTAAGCTCAATTCTTCATTGAAGTTTTGTTTCTCACTTGATGATGTGGGGACTTCACATGACACTTTGTAGGCACCACTTGATTTGTTGTGAATTTTCTCTTTATCCTTGAGTGACATCTCATGAGCAACAATCCTTCCAATCACTTCCGTTGGTTTGAGATCTTTGTAATTGGGCATCATTTGGATCAATGTGCACACGGTATCATATTTCCCATCCAAGGCTCTTAGGATCTTCTTGATGATGAATCTATCGGTCATCTCTTCACTTTCTAAGCCGGCAATCTCATTTGTGATGAGAGCAAGCCTAGAGTACATTTCAGCGACACCTTCACCATCCTTCATTTTGAACTTGTCAAGTTGACTTTGAAGCACATCCAACTTGGATTCCTTGACGGAGTCGGTACCTTCGTGCATATCAATCAAAGTGTCCCAAATTTCCTTTGCATTCTCAAGACGGCTGATTTTGTTGAATTCTTCAGGGCACAATCCATTGAAGAGAATATCACAAGCTTGAGCATTGTATTGCAACATCTTCAACTCATCCACGGTAGCTTCACGGTTTGGTTCTCTCCCATCAAAGAAGTCACCTTTCAAACCAACACAAACAATAGCCCATACGGCGTGGTTATGTCCAAGAATATGCATTTTCATTTTATGCTTCCAACTATCAAAATTAGTGCCATCAAAGTAAGGACCTCTACGGTGATAATTTCCCTCTCTAGACGCCATACTCTCCTAGGTTGTGAAACCAAGGCTATGATCACCAAAAGCTATGGAGATCAAGGCAAATGGAGACCAAAGCTCTGATACCACTTGTAGGATCGAAAGTATGTCTAGAGGAGGGGTGATTAGACTACTTGACCAAACAAAAACTTAACCTTTTCCCAATTTTAGTTCTTGGCAGATTTTAGCTATCTTAGGACAAGTCAAGCAATCATCACACAATTCAAGCAAGCATACAAAGAGTATATTGGCAGCGGAAAGTAAAGCATGCAACTTGCAAGAATGTAAAGGAAGGGTTTGGAGGATTCAAACGCAATTGGAGACACGGATGTTTTACCTGTGGTTCGGATAGGTGGTGCTATCCTACATCCACGTTGTTGGAGACTTCAACCCATGAAAGGTAACGGTTGCGCGAGTCCACGGAGGGCTCCACCCACGAAGGGTCCACGAAGAAGCAACCTTGTCTATCCCACCATGGCCATCGCCCACGAAGGACTTGCCTCACTAGCGGTAGATCTTCACGAAGTAGGCGATCTCCTTGCCCTTACAAACTCCTTAGTTCAACTCCACAATCTTGTCGGAGGCTCCCAAGTGACACCTAGCCAATCTAGGAGACACCACTCTCCAAGAAGTAACAAATGGTGTGTTGATGATGAACTCCTTGCTCTTGTGCTTCAAATGATAGTCTCCCCAACACTCAACTCTCTCTCATAGGATTTGGATCTGGTGGAAAGAAGATTTGAATGGAAAGCAACTTGGGGAAGGCTAGAGATCAAGATTCATATGGTTGGAATGGAATGTATTGGTCTCAACACATGAGTAGGTGGTTCTTTCTCAGAACATATGAGTTGGAATGGTGTATGTGTTCTGATGGCTCTCTCCTCGAATGAAGAGGAGGTGGAGGGGTATTTATAGCCTCCACACAAAATCCAACCGTTACACACAATTTACCAATCTCGGTGGGACCAAATCAACAAACTCGGTCGGACCGAAAAGGTAAACCTAGTGACCGTTAGAGATTTCGGTGGGACTGACATGCAACTCGGTAGGACCGATTCGGTTAGGGTTTGGGCATAACGTAATCTCGTTGAGACCGATTACACAAACTCGGTGAGACCGAGTTTGGCAATAAGCTAACCAGAGTGTTGGTCAGGTAAACTCGGTGGGACCGATTTGCTCTTTCGGTGAGACCGAAATGTTACAAAAAGGAAACGGAGAGTTTACATTGCAATCTCGGTGGGACCGATTCGCTCTTTCGGTGAGACCGAAAAGTTACGAAAGGGAAACAGAGAGTTTGCAATCCCATCTCGGTGAGACCGAGATCCTTATCGGTAGGATCGAATTGCTAGGGTTTGGCAGTGGCAAATGACAAGTGAAACTCGGTGGCGCCAGATTGAAAGAATCGGTACGACCGAGTTTGGCTTGGAGTTTAGGTCATTTGTGGCTATGGAGAAGTGGTTGAGGATTTTGGAGCATATCACCAAGCACATAAAGCAAGAGGCTCATTAAGCAACACCTCATCCCTCCTTGATAGTATTGTCTTTTCCTAAGGACTCAATGTGATCTTGGATCACTAAAATATAAAATGAAGAGTCTTGAACTTTTGAGCTTGAGCCAATTCTTTGTCCTTAGCATTTTGAGGGTTCCACTTTCACATCCATGCCATGCCAATCATTGAGCTTTCCTGAAATAATCATCTTGGAATAGCATTAGCTCAATGAGCTATATGTTGTTATGAATTACCAAAACCACCTAGGGATAGTTGCACTTTCAGTTTAACAACCAAGGGCTCTGTGGGAGCAGCCCTATCTTTCTTGGTCTTTCTCTTTTTCTTGGAGGGGGCGGTAGGAGAGGCTTCAGGATATTTCCTTTTCCTCGCTTCAACCTCAGCAGTCCTCGTCTTCTTGAGCTCTGAAGCTGTTGACCGACTTTTCGGCTTCGAGCCAGTCATTCTTGTGGGGAAGACAACCGGAACTGCTTCCTGCCTTGGTGCATCGGTTTCAGCTGTAACAGGCTTCTTCTTCCTCTTTGCGGCCATCCTGGGGTCGATGCCAGGACGCCCAAGTGCCTTGCGCTTCTCAGCCTCATTGTAGGCTTGCACACATCTGTCAGCCAGAGTATTCATGCGCTCACGCGAACCCTGAGCTTCTGCATGTTTCTTCAGAAAGGCTTCCTTGAGCTCGTGCAACATGATCTTGAAGTTCTTCACATCTTGCATGCTGAGCTTGGCCATATGCTTCTTGAACTGAGCCTTTTCATAGTCAATCTTCTGCTTCAGCTCAACAACGCGCTGGGCGATGGCTAGTTCTGAAGCAATGGCGCCATGGAAGGCAAAACTGAGGCCAATGGGTAGCTGCAGATCATCAAAGCTGATGTTGGGCGTGTCAAACCACTCGTCAATGAAGTTGTGGATGATGGTTACATCAAAGAGTGGCAGATCATTGAATATTTCTGCTTCTTCTTTGCTCTTGATGAGTTGCTCAAGAGCGTCATCTGCTAGGTCTTCATCACTTGACAGGTCAATGTCATCATTGCGCAGAATGGCAGCAGCTGTGAGCTCTTGGCCGCTGTGTGGCAGAGGCACCTTGGCCTTTTGGGGCTTTGAGATGCGTGATAAGTCTTCAGACGGCACACTGTCTTCAGGAGGTGTAGTTGCCAGTGGCTTCGCCCTTGAAATTTTGGGTGAAGGGGCAGGCTTTGAAGCCTTAGGCTTATTCATCTTCTTTGGCTTCAGCACTGCAGGAGCTTCTTCTGATTCAGAGTTAGCTGGAGGTTCATTCACTGCAGTCCCTTAAACTAAGATGCGGGTGATGAGGCCTTCAAGGTTGGCACAAGGACCGATGACATAGGGTTCTGCTTCTCGTGTGCCATATGCCCTTGGTGCTGAGGGACCAGGGTTGAAGTCTAACCCAAAATTCTTTTTGTTCTGCTTCGCTGAGTTTTTGGCAAACTGGAAGTTGCGTTTGAACAGATTGTCATCACGACACCAGAGTAGTGACGACATATGTGCATCATCAGGCTGTGGCCCACGGACCATGCATGGATAGAAGCCTTGGGCAATGCCTTCATCTCTGGACCTGGGTAGAAGATTCTTGTATAGGATGTCTCCCCACGGTCTTTTGATGGCACTTTTCTCAGCGTACTCTTGGGTTACGAAGCGGTATTTGAACCATTGTTCTGCCCAATATCGTCGAATCCATTGGATTCGGGTCTTGCGCTGACTGTAATCCTCTTCAGGATCTGTCTTGTACATTTCTGCGAGTTCATCTGGCAGATCTCTGGATGTTCCGCCACGACGCTGTCTGCCCCCCTTCCTTGCTGCTTTCTCTGAAGTCATAACCTATAACTTGAAAGGCTTCAAGGCGTTCAAAGGCTTCAAAGGCTTTCTCTTGCTGGACCAACAGGAACTGGCTTCAGGAGAATTTATGTGATGCTGTAAGAATTCTGCAAATGAATGCAGACTATGAGAACCAAAGGATTCTCCCACGGACATGTACCTATGACAGCATTAAGGTGCGAGGGAAGGGGAAGAGGTCATATGCATTCTCAGAAGATTTTGAAGATAAATCAGTTTAGAAGACATTGACCTCATCGTGCGAAGACATTCACTCATAGATAAGAAGTTGGTTCCAGATTTGTATGAACCCACAGATCAGTACAAGTGAGGAATCTAACTACTTTGTGAAGCATAAGTGAATATACTAGGAATTTTATGAGATGAAGTATGAGAGAGATCTAACTTGTGTGAATAGAAACTGCTTGTGGTAGAAAGTGATAAATCCATAGGATCAACAGTGTTGTAAAAAGGGAGTTTTATTTACCACACTAAGAACTGCTAGATGAAGTGACAGATGAGGCCGAGCAGTTCGATCTTCCGTGCCCTGATTTGGCGACGGAGGACACCTACAGCGACGGCGGAGAGGACGATGTCCACGATCGGCGTGAAGACGGCGTCGGAGAGGTTGCGGCAGCGAAGCGCTTCGTCGTCGGCGTCGTCGAGGGCTAGCGGTGGCGCTAGGGTTTGTGCGAGGGTGGAAGAAGGGGTAATGACCGCTGTGAGTGTGTATTTATAGGTACAGGGGCGGCACTGCGCTATTACACAGGTGCTCCTGACGATTCGCATCTGAGTAAAACGTGACCATCATGCGGAATTTTGGGGTTTGTTCCACGTCCCACGCACGCCTGGATTGTCGGGTGGTCATTCCTACTTTTCCGGATTTCATGTGGATGAATGAGCATTGAAAACGGACTTAAAGGTTGTCTCTGTGTCGTCTGCTGACAAGGGCGCAGAGAAGACATTCGACAGTTTCAATAGAATGCATATGACTTGGAGAGATAGAATTGAGATAGAAAGCATAGAGAGGTTAGGGTCCGATCACATTCACTTAGTTCAAAAGATTCAAACAAGAAGACATAGCTATAAGTGAATGCTGTAGAGGACAGAACACTAGTATATATATATCTATACAATCAACATAGTGAAGATAATCATGAAGACATGTTGAGATTGAAGCCAAACCAAATGTGAAGATATTGCAAGGTAACACCATGAGTGAGACACTTCAAAATAGAACGTTTGGTGGTGGCGTTACCCACCGTATAGGAAGTATTAGATCCAGACACGGCGCACAATTATCGTGGCGCTCCAAAGTCAAATTCCACATTAATGTATTCACACTTAGAATGTATGTCTTCATTGATTGAAGATATACGTTACTTCGTGTGTTGCACATCTAAGTCATCAATATGCATAAGTGTTAGGATGTGTGCCTGATCACAGGACATTTGAGGATTCCAGGATATTTAGCTCACACCGTAACTTGCAAAATCTCTTCTCATCCAAGGGCTTGGTGAAGATATCTGCCAATTGCTCTTCAGTGTTGACGTGTATGATATCAATATCTTCCTTCACAACATGATCTCTGAGAAAGTGATGACGAATTTCTATGTGCTTTGTCTTCGAGTGCTGAACAAGGTTGTTGGCAATCTTGATGGCGCTTTCTTTGTCGCAATAAAGTGGTACTTGCTTCAGATGAATGCCATAGTCCTTGAGAGTTTGCTTCATCCACAGAAGCTGAGCACAGCAAGATCCAGCAGCAATGTATTCAGATTCAGCAGTGGAGAGGGATACACAATTCTGCTTCTTTGAAGACCAACATACAAGTGATCGTCCCAGAAAGTGACATGTGCCTGATGTAGACTTCCGATCAACCTTGTCACCGGCATAATCAACATCCGAGAATCCAACTAGATCAAACTCCGAGCCCTTTGGATACCATAATCCGAGAGTTGGGGTGTGAGCCAAATATCGAGGAATTCACTTCATAGCTAAGTGATGCGACTCCTTTGGTGCCGCTTGAAATCGAGAACACATGCAAACACTAAGCATAATATCTGGCCTAGATGCACATAAATAAAGCAAAGAACCAATCATGGAGCGGTATACCTTTTGATCGAACTCTTTACCATTGTCATCGGGACCCAGATGATGTTTGGCTGGCATTGGTGTTGTGAAGCCTTTGCAGTCTTGCATACCAAACTTCTTCAGGCACTCTTTGAGATACTTCTCTTGAGATATGAAGATGCCGTTGCGTTGTTGTCGTATTTGAAGACCGAGGAAGAACTTCAGCTCCCCCATCATAGACATCTGATATTGCTATTGCATCATATAGCCAAACTCTTCACTGTACTTCTGATTGGTGCAGCCGAAGATAATGGCATCCACATATATTTGGCACACAAACAGTTTACCATCATATGTCTTCATGAAGAGAGTGGGGTCTAGGGAACCAGGTATGAAGCCTTTGCTCTTCAGGAAATATTTGAGTGTGTCATACCAGGCCCGAGGGGCTTGTTTGAGGCCATACAGTGTTGTTGAGCTTGTATACCATGTCAGGATGTTTTGGATCTTCAAACCCAGGCGGTTGTGCAACATACACTTCTTCTTCAATCTTGCCATTGAGAAAGGCACTCTTCACATCCATTTGATATAGAAGTATGTTATGATGATTTGCATAGGCCAGCAGTATACGTATGGCTTCAAGTCTAGCCACAGGAGCAAATGTTTCATCGAAATCAATGCCTTCCACTTGAGTATATCCTTGAGCAACGAGACGAGCTTTGTTTCTGACTACTTGACCATGCTCATCTTGCTTGTTGCCGTATATCCATTTGGTGCCTATTATACTGTGCTTCCGTGGATCAGGACGCTTAACTAGTTCCCATACATTGTTCAGCTCAAACTGTTGAAGCTCTTCTTGCATAGCTTGAATCCATTCAGGTTCCATGAAGGCTTCTTCAACTTTCTTGGGTTCTATAATTGAGACGAATGCGAAGTGCCCACAGAAATATGCCAGCTGAGTTGCCCTTGAACGAGTGAGTGGACCAGGTGCATTGATGCTGTCAATTATTCTTTCAATCTGCACTTCATTGGCAACACGAGGATGTACAGGGCGAAGACTTTGCTCTTGCTGATCATTGTCGTTGTTGGAGGGATTGTCTTCAGGTTGAGCATTGTCTGTTGGAAATATGCCCTAGAGGCAATAATAAAAGTGTTATTATTATATTTCTTTGTTCATGATAATAGTCTTTTATTCATGCTATAACTGTATTATCTGGAAATCATAATACACGTGTGAATACATAGACCACAATATGTCCCTAGTGAGCCTCTAGTTAACTAGCTCGTTGTGATCAACAGATAGTCATGGTTTCCTGGCTATGGACATTTGATGTCGTTGATAACGGGATCACATCATTAGGAGAATGATGTGATGGACAAGACCCAATCCTAAGCATAGCACAAAGGTCGGTTAGTTCGTTTGCTAGAGCTTTTCCAATGTCAAGTATCTCTTCCTTCGACCATGAGATCATGTAACTCCCGGATACCGTAGGAGTGCTTTGGGTGTACCAAACGTCACAACGTGACTGGGTGACTATAAAGGTGCATTACAGGTATTTCCGAAAGTGTCTGTTGGGTTGACACGGATCGAGACTGGGATTTGTCACTCTGTATGACAGAGAGGTATCTCTGGGCCCACTCGGTAATGCATCATCATAATGAGCTCAAGGTGACCAACTGCTTGGTCACAGGATCATGCATTACGGTATGAGTAAAGTGACTTGCCGGTAACGAGACTGAACGAGGTATTGGGATACTGACGATCGAGTCTCGGGCTTGTAACGTTCCGATTGACAAAGGGAATTGCATACGGGGTTGATTGAATCCTCGACATTGTGGTTCATCCGATGACATCATCGAGGAGCATGTGGGAGCCAACTTGGGTATCCAGATCCCGCTGTTGGTTATTGCCCGAGAGTCGTCTCGGTCATGTCTACGTGTCTCCCGAACCCGTAGGGTCTACACACTTAAGGTTCGGTGACGCTAGGGTTATTAGGAAGACTTGTATGTGACTACCGAATGTTGTTCGGGGTCCCGGATGAGATCCTGGACGTCACGAGGAGTTCCGGAAGGGTCCGGAGGTAAAGATTTGTATATGGGAAGTTGTCAAACGGACACCGGAAAGTTTCGGAGTCATGCCGGTATTGTACCGGGACCACCGGAAGGGTTCCGGGGGTCCACCGGGAGGGGCCACCCCTCCCGGGGGGGCTACATGGGCTGCATGGGATAGCAGCCAGCACCTGGTGGGCTGGGCACCCCCCCCTTGGGCCCATGCGACTAGGGTTGGGGGGGAAACCCTAAGGGGGGCGCACCCCCCTTGATTGGGGGGCAAGCCACCCCTCCCTGGCCGCCGCCCCCCTCTAGATCCCATCTAGAGGGGCCGGCCCCCCTTGCCCCTTCCCCTATAAATAGAGGGGTGAGGGGAGGGCAGCCGCACCACAAGCCAAGGCGCAGCTCCTCCCCTCCCCAACACCTCTCCTCCTCCGTGCGTGCTTGGCGAAGCCCCTGTAGGAGTACTGCTGCACCAACAACACCACGCCGTCGTGCTGCCGTTGGAGCTGTCTTCCCCAACCTCTCCTTCCTCCTTGCTGGATCAAGACGGAGGAGACGTCGCTCGTACCGTACGTGTGTTGAACGCGGAGGTGCTGTCCGTTCAACACTTGGTCATCGGTGATCCAAATCACGTCGAGTACGACTCCATCATCACCATCCCCTTGCAAGCTTCCACACGCGATCTACAAGTGGTATGTAGATGCAAACTCACTCCCTTGACTTGTTGCTTAGATGAACTCATATATGGATCTTGGTGAAACCGTAGGAAATTTTTTAATTTTCTGCAATGTTCCCCAACAGTGGTATCATGAGCTAGGTCTATGCGTAGTTCTCTTTGCACGAGTAGAACACAATTTTGTTGTGGGCGTAGATCTTGTCAACTTGCTTGCCGCTACTAGTCTTATCTTGCTTCAGCGGTATTGTGGGATGAAGTGGCCCGGACCAACCTTACACGTATGCTTAAATGATATCGGTTCCACCGACTAACATGCACTAGTTGCATAAGGTGGCTGGCGGGTGTCTGTCTCTCCCACTTTAGTTGAAGTGGATTCGATGAAAAGGGTCCTTATGAAGGGTAAATAGAAGTTGACAAGATCACGTTGTGGTTATTCGTAGGTAAGAAAACGTTCTTGCTAGAACCCAATTGCAGCCACGTAAAAGATGCAACAACAATTAGAGGACGTCTAACTTGTTTTTGCAGCAATTGTCATGTGATGTGATATGGCCAGAAGTTGTGATGAATGATGAATGATATATTGTGATGTATGAGATCATGTTCTTGTAAGAGGAATCATGACTTGCATGTCGATGAGTATGACAACCGGCAGGAGCCATAGGAGTTGTCTTTATTTTTGTATGACCTGCGTGTCATTGAAGAACGCCATGTAAACTACTTTACTTTATTGCTAAACGCGTTAGTCATAGAAGTAGAAGTATTCGTTGGCGTGACAACTTCATGAAGACACGATGATGGAGATCATGGTGTCATGCGGTGACAAGATGATCATGGAGCCCCGAAGATGAAGATGAAAGGAGCTATATGATATTGGCCATATCATGTCACTACTTTATATAATTGCATGTGATGTTTATTATGTTTTATGCATCTTGTTTACTTAGAATGACGGTAGTAAATAAGATGATCCCTTACAACAATTTCAAGAAGTGTTCTCCCCTAACTGTGCACCGTTGCTAAAGTTCGTCGTTTCGAAGCACCACGTGATGATCGGGTGTGATAGATCCTTACGTTCACATACAATGGGTGTAAGACAGTTTTACACATGCAAAACACTTAGGGTTAACTTGACGAGCCTAGCATGTACAGACATGGCCTCGGAACACGGAGACCGAAAGGTCGAACACGAGTCGTATGGAAGATACGATCAACATGAGAATGTTCACCGACGATGACTAGTCCGTCTCACGTGATGATCGGACACGACCTAGTCGACTCAGATCGTGTAACACTTAGATGACTAGAGGGATGTCAAATCTGAGTGGGAGTTCATTCAATAATTTGATTAGATGAACTTAATTATCATGAACTTAGTCTAAAACCTTTTTTTGCAAATATATCTTGTAGAACAAATGGCCAACGCTCATGTCAACATGAACTTCAACGCGTTCCTAGAGAAAACCAAACTGAAAGATGATGGCAGCAACTATACGGACTGGGTCCGGAACCTGAGGATCATCCTCATAGCTGCCAGGAAACAATATGTCCTAGAAGGACCGCTAGGTGACGCTCCCGTCCCAGAGAACCAAGACATTATGAATGCTTGGCAGTCTCGTGCTGATGATTACTCCCTCGTTCAGTGCAGCATGCTTTATAGCTTAGAACCGGGGCTCCAAAAGCGTTTTGAGCGTCACGGAGCATATGAGATGTTCGAGGAGCTGAAACTAGTTTTCCAAGCTCACGCCCGGGTCGAGAGATATGACATCTCCGACAAGTTCTATAGTTGTAAGATGGAGGAAAACAGTTCTGTCAGTGAGCACATACTCAAGATGTCTGGGTTGCACAACCGTATGACCCAGCTGAATATTAACCTCCCTGATGAGGCGGTCATTGACAGAATCCTTCAGTCGCTCCCACCAAGCTACAAGAGCTTTTGATGAACTACAATATGCAGGGGATGGTAAAGACCATTCCTGAAGTATTTTCCATGCTGAAGTCAGCAGAGGTTGAAATCAAGAAAGAACATCAAGTGTTGATGGTCAATAAGACCACTAAGTTCAAGAAGGGCAAGGGTAAGAAGAACTTCAAGAAGGACGGCAAGGAGGTTGCCGCGCCCGATAAGCTAGTTGCCGGGAAGAAGTCAAAGAATGGACCCAAGCCTGGGACTGAGTGCTTTTATTGCAAGGGGAAGGGTCACTGGAAGCGGAACTGCCCCAAATACTTAGCGGATAAGAAGGCCGGCAACACTAAAGGTATATTTGATATACATGTAATTGATGTGTACCTTACCAGTACTCGTAGTAACTCCTGGGTATTTGATACCGGTGCCGTTGCTCATATTTGTAACTCACAGCAGGAGCTGCGGAATAAGCGGAGACTGGCGAAGGACGAGGTGACGATGCGCGTCGGGAATGGTTCCAGAGTCGATGTGATCGCCGTCGGCACGCTACCTCTACATTTACCCACGGGATTAGTTTTGAACCTTAATAATTGTTATTTAGTGCCAAGTTTGAGCATGAACATTATATCTGGATCTCGTTTAATACGAGATGGCTACTCATTTAAGTCTGAGAATAATGGTTGTTCGATTTATATGAGAGATATGTTTTATGGTCATGCTCCGATGGTCAATGGTTTATTCTTAAAGAATCTCGAGCGTAATATTAGACATGTTCATAGTGTGGATGCCAAAAGATGTAAAGTTGATAACGATAGTCCCACATACTTGTGGCACTGCCGCCTTGGTCACATTGGTGTCAAGCACATGAAGAAGCTCCATGCTGATGGACTTTTAGAGTCTCTTGATTATGAATCGTTTGACACATGCGAACCATGCCTCATGGGCAAAATGACCAAGACTCCGTTCTCTGGAACAATGGAGCGAGCAACCAACTTGTTGGAAATCATACATACCGATGTGTGCGGTCCAATGAGCGTTGAGGCTTGCGGAGGAGATCGTTATGTTCTCACTCTCACTGATGACTTGAGTAGATATGGGTATGTCTACCTAATGAAACACAAGTCTGAGACCTTTGAAAAGTTCAAAGAATTTCAGGATGAGGTAGAGAATCAACGTGACCGAAAGATAAAATCCCTACGATCAGATCGTGGAGGAGAATACTTAAGTCACGAATTTGGTACACACTTAAGGAAATGTGGAATCATTTCACAACTCACGCCGCCTGGAACACCTCAGCGTAACGGTGTGTCCGAACGTCATAATCGCACTCTATTAGATATGGTGCGGTCTATGATGTCTCTTACCGATTTACCACTATCATTTTGGGGATACGCTCTAGAGACAGCTACATTCACTTTAAATAGGGCACCGTCTAAATCCGTTGAGACGACACCGTATGAATTATGGTTTGGGAAGAAACCTAAGCTGTCGTTTCTAAAAGTTTGGGGATGCGATGCTTATGTCAAGAAACTTCAACCTGAAAAGCTCGAACCCAAGTCGGAAAAATGCGTCTTCATAGGATACCCTAAGGAAACCATTGGGTATACCTTCTACTTAAGATCCAAGGGCAAGATCTTTGTTGCTAAGAACGGATCCTTTCTGGAAAAAGAGTTTCTCTCGAAAGAAGTAAGTGGGAGGAAAGTAGAACTCGATGAAGTACTACCTCTTGAGCGGGATAGTAGTGCAGCTCAGGAAGATGTTCCTGTGATGCCTACACCAACTGAAAAGGAAAATAATGATGATGATCAAGGTACTTCGGATCAAGTTGCTACTGAACTTCGTAGGTCCACAAGGACACGTTCCGCACCAGAGTGGTACGGCAACCCTGTCCTGTAAATCATGTTGTTAGACAAGGTGAGCCTTCGAACTATGAAGAAGCGATGGCGGGCCCAGATTCCAACAAATAGCTTGAAGCCATGAAATCCGAGATAGAATCCATGTATGAAAACAAAGTATGGACTTTGACTAACTTGCCCGATGATCGGCGAGCGATAGAAAACAAATGGATCTTTAAGAAGAAGACGGACGCGGATGGTAATGTCACCATCTATAAAGCTCGACTTGTCGCTAAGGGTTATCGGCAAGTTCAAGGGATTGACTACGATGAGACTTTCTCTCCCGTAGCGAAGCTTAAGTCCGTCTGAATCATGTTAGCAATTGCCGCATACTATGATTATGAGATATGGCAGATGGACGTCAAAACCGCATTCCTTAACGGTTATCTTAAGGAAGAGCTGTATATGATGCAGCCAGAAGGTTTTGTCGATCCGAAGAACGCTAACAAAGTATGCAAGCTCCAGTGATCTATTTATGGGCTGGTGCAAGCATCTCGGAGTTGGAACATTCGCTTTGATGAGATGATCAAAGCGTTTGGGTTTATGCAGACTTATGGAGAAGCCTGCGTTTACAAGAAAGTGAGTGGGAGCTCTGTAGCATTTCTCATATTATATGTAGATGACATACTTTTGATGGGAAATGATATAGAATTCTTGGACAACATTAAGGCCTACTTGAATAAGTGTTTTTCAATGAAGGACCTTGGAGAAGCTGCTTATATATTAGGCATCAAGATCTATAGAAATAGATCAAGACGCCTCATAGGTCTTTCACAAAGCACATACCTTGATAAAATTCTGAAGAAGTTCAAAATGGATCAGTCCAAGAAGGGGTTCTTGCCTGTATTGCAAGGTGTGAGATTGAGCTCGGCTCAATGCCCGACCACGGCAAAAGATAAAGAAGAGATGAGCGTCATCCCCTATGCCTCAGCCATAGGATCTATTATGTATGCCATGCTGTGTACCAGACCTGATGTAAACCTTGCCGTAAGTTTGGTAGGTAGGTACCAAAGTAATCCCGGCAAGGAACACTGGACAGCGGTCAAGAATATCCTGAAGTACCTAAATAGGACAAAGGACATGTTTCTCGTTTATGGAAGTGACGAAGAGCTCGTTGTAAAGGGTTACGTCGACGCTAGCTTCGACACAGATCTGGATGACTCTAAGTCACAAACCGGATACGTGTATATGTTGAATGGTGGAGCAGTAAGCTGGTGCAGCTGCAAGCAGAGCGTCGTGGCGGGATCTACATGTGAAGCGGAGTACATGGCAGCCTCAGAGGCAGCGCATGAAGCTATTTGGGTGAAGGAGTTCATCACCGACCTAGGAGTCATACCCAAAGCGTCGGGGCCGATCAAACTCTTCTGTGACAACACTGGAGCTATTGCCCTTGCTAAGGAGCCCAGGTTTCACAAGAAGACCAGGCACATCAAGCGTCGTTTCAACTCCATCCGTGAAAATGTTCAAGATGGAGACATAGATATTTGCAAAGTACATACGGATTTGAATGTCGCAGATCCGTTGACTAAACCTCTCTCGCGAGCAAAACATGATCAACACCAGAACTCTATGGGTGTTCGATTCATCACAATGTAACTAGATTATTGACTCTAGTGCAAGTGGGAGACTGTTGGAAATATGCTCTAGAGGCAATAATAAAAGTGTTATTATTATATTTCTTTGTTCATGATAATAGTCTTTTATTCATGCTATAACTGTATTATCCGGAAATCATAATACACGTGTGAATACATAGACCATAATATGTCCCTAGTGAGCCTCTAGTTGACTAGCTTGTTGTGATCAACAGATAGTCATGGTTTCCTGGCTATGGACATTGGATGTCGTTGATAACGGGATCACATCATTAGGAGAATGATGTGATGGACAAGACCCAATCCTAAGCATAGCACAAAGGTCGGTTAGTTCGTTTGCTAGAGCTTTTCCAATGTCAAGTATCCCTTCCTTCGTCCATGAGATCGTGTAACTCCCGGATACCGTAGGAGTGCTTTGGGTGTACCAAACGTCACAACGTAACTGGGTGACTATAAAGGTGCATTACAGGTATTTCTGAAAGTGTCTGTTGGGTTGACACGGATCGAGACTGGGATTTGTCACTCCGTATGACGGAGAGGTATCTCTGGGCCCACTCGGTAATGCATCATCATAATGAGCTCAAGGTGACCAAGTGCTTGGTCACGGGATCATGCATTACGGTACGAGTAAAGTGACTTGCTGGTAACGAGACAGAACGAGGTATTGGGATACCGACGATCGAGTCTCGGGCTTGTAACGTACCGATTGACAAAGGGAATTGCGTACGGGGTTGATTGAATCCTCGACATCGTGGTTCATCCGATGACATCATCGAGGAGCATGTGGGAGCCAACATGGGTATCCAGATCCCTCTGTTGGTTATTGGCCGAGAGTCGTCTCGGTCATGTCTACGTGTCTCCCGAACCCGTAGGGTCTACACACTTAAGGTTCGGTGACGTTAGGGTTATCAGGAAGACTTGTATGTGACTACCGAATGTTGTTCGGGGTCCCGGATGAGATCCCGGACGTCACGAGGAGTTCCGGAAGGGTCCGGAGGTAAAGATTTATATATGGGAAGTTGTCAAACGGACACCGGAAAGTTTCGGAGTCATGCCGGTATTGTACCAGGACCACCGGAAGGGTTCCGGGGGTCCACCGGGAGGGGACACCCCTCCCGGGGGGGGGGCTACATGGGCTGCATGGGATAGCAGCCAGCCCCTGGTGGGCTGGGTGCGCCCCCCGCCCCCCTTGGGCCCATGCGCCTAGGGTTGGGGGGGAAACCCTAAGTGGGGCGCACCCCCCTTGCTTGGGGGGCAAGCCACCCCTCCCTGGCCGCCGCCCCCCTCTAGATCCTAGCTAGAGGTGTTGCCCCCCTTGCCCCTTCCCCTATAAATAGAGGGGTGAGGGGAGGGCAGCCGCACCACAAGCCA
Organism: Triticum aestivum; assembly: GCF_018294505.1. Lineage (NCBI taxonomy): Eukaryota > Viridiplantae > Streptophyta > Magnoliopsida > Poales > Poaceae > Triticum > Triticum aestivum. Next base: position 48,725,431 of record NC_057794.1, on the reverse strand, counting down.
AGGCGCAGCCCCTCCCCTCCCCAACACCTCTCCTCCTCCGTGCGTGCTTGGCGAAGCCCCTGTCGGAGTACTGCTGCACCAACAACACCACGCCGTCGTGCTGCCGTTGGAGCTGTCTTCCCCAACCTCTCCTTCCTCCTTGCTGGATCAAGACGGAGGAGACGTCGCCCGTACCGTACGTGTGTTGAACGCGGAGGTGCTGTCCATTCAGCACTTGGTCATCGGTGATCCAAATCACGTCGAGTACGACTCCATCATCACCATCCCCTTGCAAGCTTCCGCACGCGATCTACAAGTGGTATGTAGATGCAAACTCACTCCCTTGACTCGTTGCTTAGATGAACTCATAGATGGATCTTGGTGAAACCGTAGGAAAAATTTTAATTTTCTGCAATGTTCCCCAACATTGTCTTCAGGTTGATCTGGTGCGGAGATGATGAGTTCCTCTTCAGGATGAGCTTCAGAAGGTATGTTTTCTCCAGTTCCGATTAGCTTGATTGATTCACTGGATGGAACTTTATCTAGCACATTTGGCAGATGCTCTCTTTGTGAACCATTGGTCTCATCAAACCGCACATCCACTGTTTCAACCACTTTGTAATGAAAGAGATTGAAGACTCTGTAGGAGTGCGAATCCTTTCCATATCCAAGCATAAAACCCTCATGTGCTTTTGGTGCAAACTTTGAGGTGTGATGTGGGTCCTTAATCCAGCACCTTGCGCCAAATACTCTGAAGTAATTGACATTTGGATTCTTCCTAGTTAGGAGTTCATAAGATGTCTTGTTAAGAAGCTTGTGAAGATAAAAACGGTTGATTGTATGGCATGCAGTGTCAATGGCTTCAGGCCAGAATTTTCTTGGAGTCTTGTATTCATCTAGCATTGTTCTGGCCATCTCAATGAGTGTTCTGTTCTTGCGTTCGACGACGCCATTCTACTGTGGTGTGTACGGGGCTGAGAATTCATGTGTGATGCCCAAGGTATCAAGATATGTATCAAGGCCAGTGTTCTTGAATTCAGTGCCATTGTCACTTATGATGTGCTTTATCTTGGCACCATAATTGTTCATTGCTCGATTGGTGAAGCGTCTGAAGACATCCCGCACTTCAGTCTTGTAAAGGATTATGTGCACCCAAGTATATCTTGAGTAATCATCAACAATGACAAAGCCATATAGGCAAGCATTAGTGGTAAAATTTGAGTAGTGAGTTGGACCAAAAAGATCCATGTGAAGCAGTTCGAAGGGTCGAGTAGTGGTCATGATTGTCTTCGAGGGATGTTTGGCCCTCGTCATCTTCCCTGCTTCACAGGCACCGCATAGGTGATATTTCTTGAACTTGACACCCTCGATGCCTATGACATGCTTCTTATTCGCAAGGGTATGGAGGTTCCTCATGCCAGCATGCCCAAGCCTCCGATGCCAAAGCCAGCATTCTGAAGCTTTTGCTAGAAGACATACTGCAAGTTGTGGCCCTGCTGAGAAATCTACTACGTACAAATCACCTTTCCGATACCCTTCAAACACTAGAGACTTATTAGATTCCATTAGTACCAGGCAACGATATTTTCCAAATATTACGATCATGTTCAAATCGCAAAGCATTGAGACAGACATTAAGTTGAAGCCCAGGGATTCAACAAGCATGACTTTATCCATGTATTGATCCCTTGAGATTGCAACTCTACCTAGACCCAATACCTTACTTTTACCAGTGTCAGCGAATGTGATGTGGCTCTTGTCGGATGGACGTAAGGTTTAGTCCATAAGAAGGCTTCTTTTGCTGGTCATGTGATTTGTACACCCACTGTCAATAATCCATTCTGAAGACGCTGGTATCGTACCCTGCAGTGCAATTAGGGGGATAGGCTTCACGAAGAGAATTGTGAAGCAAAAACATTTGACAAACCAGTGGGTTATGAAAACTTAGATCCAGATTAGGACTAATAGGGAGAGTAGCATGCGATTCAGGAATGAAGTACATAGTAATGCCATTCGGGCATTTGATCTTGCGCCCTACAAGATGTTTAAGGTCCCCAGCAATAGCGTCAGAAGATTTTGGTTTTCTGCCGGAGACCTTTCCCTGCAAAAGAGAGTTAAGCTTTCTCAGCCACCCACATCTTCAAGGGTGGCTTAGAAGCAATAAGTCTAAGTGCAGCATCTGAGAATTTTGGCTTTGGATCCCTAGCAAATAGTCTAGCAGGCGGACAGTAGTACTCATAAGAATAGGTAGAATAGTTCTTGGTCATATGAACATGGCGGTTTGATGAACCACTCTCATATTCATATGCCTGAGTATGGTTTCCCTGCAAAACATTTGTGTTAGTGCGACTCAGGTGAGTCCTCTGTCTATATGAAGCCTTTGGACCGTCTGAAGCCTTTGGTCTGAGGTTTGTCTTCTTCATGTGAGGTGTCATGAAGACATTCACAGGAAGACTTTCCAGACACCTTTTCGGAACCCAGATCTTCTTCATGGGCGGTCCATTCATGCAGTTAGTACCAATGTACCTGGCAAACACTTCACCATACTAATTCTTAAACAGTACATAGTTTGCGTCAAAGGATTCATCAATGATAATGGGGTTAGCACAAGTGAAGCCAGATAGATTGGATGGATCTGCTGAAGGTTCCTTTGCAGCAACCCACATGGTTTTGGGGTACTGCTCAGGTTTACAGTAAGAGCCATCTGCATTCATTTTCCTTACGAACCCAACACCCTTTTTCCTAGGGTTTCGGTTCAGAATCTGCTTGTTGAGGACATCACATAATGTCTGATGCCCTTTAAGACTTTTGTACATCCTTGTTTCAAGCAATGTCTTCAACCTAGCATTCTCATCAGCAATAGCGGTGGTATCCTCAGCAGAGGGGTTAGTTACCACATTAACAGTTGAAGATATTGCAACAGCAGTAGCAGTGGAACATTCAGCAACCGAAGTAGCATTATCACGCTCAATGCATTTAAGACATGGTGGTTCAAATCCTTCCTGAGCGGAACCGATCTGTTTGGCACGAAGTGACTCGTTTTTCTTTTGAAGATCTTCATGAGCCGCTCCCAATTTCTCAAGATCTTGCTTCCTTTGAAGATAATCATAGGAAAGCTTTTCATGAGTTGTTGAGAGAGTATTTGACGACTTTCAAGTTCCTGATACTTAACGTGAAGATTTTTTATGTCTTCAATTAAGGATTCAGATCGAGTCATTTCAGCACCCAACAGATCATCGCTTCTGTCTAACAGTTTTTGAATATGTTCCATAGCTTTCTGTTGTTCAGTTGCAATTTTAGCAAGTGTTTTGTAGCTGGGTTTCGAACCACAATCAGAGTCATCGTCACTAGATGTTTGATAGTGAGTAGTGCGTGTGTTTACCTTGGCACCGCGTGCCATGAAGCAGTAGGTAGGAGTGGAGTAGTCCTTGTCATTTGCATCGGTGTCGGTGATGAAGTCATTGTCTTCAGTGTTGAAGATGGACTTGGCGACGTATGCTGTAGCCAGACTTGCAATGCCAGAATCAGACTCCTCCTCAGACTCCACCTCTACCTCCTCAGAAGCGGACTCCTCCTTTGAATCCATTTCCTTGCCAACAAACGCACGTGCCTTGCCAGATGAGCTCTTCTTGTGTGATGAAGACTTTGACGAAGACTTGGAAGAAGACTTTGAGTATTTCTTCTTCTTCTTGTCGTCAGAGTCATATTCCTTGCTCTTCTTCTTCTTTATGTTCTCGTTGTCCCACTGTGGACACTCAGAGATGAAGTGTCTAGTTTTCTTGCACTTGTGGCATGTTTTCTTCTTGTAGTCATGAACAGAAGCTTCATCATTCCTTGAGCTTGATCGTGAAGACTTTCTGAATCCTTTCTTCTTTGTGAATTTTTGGAACTTCTTCACAAGCATTGCAAGTTCCCTTCCAATGTCTTCAGGATCATCAGAACTGCTCTCAGATTCTTCTTCAGATGAGGAAACAGCTTTTGCCTTCAAGGCAAGAGTTCGCCCATAGTTTGGACCGTAGATATCTCTTTTCTCAAAAAGCTGAAACTCATGTGTGTTGAGCCTCTCGAGTATGTCAGACGGATCGAGTGTCTTGAAATCAGTACGTTCTTGAATCATCAGGGCTAGGATGTCAAACGAACTATCAAGTGATCTCAGCAGCGTCTTGATGACTTCATGTTTGGTGATCTCAGTAGCACCGAGGGCTTGAAGCTCATTTGTGATGTCAGTGAGTCGGTCAAATGTGTGCTGGACATTCTCATTGTCATTTCGCTTGAAGCGGTTGAAGAGGTTGCGAAGGACACTAATTCTCTGATCTCTCTGGGTTGAGATGCCTTCATTGACCTTGGAGAGCCAGTCCCAGACCAGCTTGGATGTATTCAAAGCACTCACACTGCCATACTGTCCTTTGGTCAGATGACCACAGATAATATTCTTGGCAGTAGAGTCCAGTTGAATGAATTTCTTGACATCAGCAGCAGTGACACCTTCTCCAGCCTTGGGAACGCCGTTCTCGATGACATACCATAGGTCGACGTCAATTGCTTCAAGATGCATGCGCATCTTATTCTTCCAGTAGGGATATTCAGTTCCATTGAAGATGGGTCACGCAGCGGAGACTTTAATTATCCCTGCAGTCGACATAGCTAAAACTTCAGGTGGTTAAACCGAATCACCAGAACAAGGGAGCACCTTGCTCTGATACCAATTGAAAGTGCGTTATATCGACTAGAGGGGGGGGTGAATAGGTGATTTTTATGAAAGTCTTCAAAACGTGAAAGTTATGAAGACAAACAGTAGAGATATGCCTATTACTATGCAGCGGAAGGTAGGTACACTAGGCAAGGCATGGTCAAGTATTCAATAGAGTGAAAGCACAGTGACAAATAGCTGCAGTGTAATAAGGATCAGGTAGGAAGATATTATGAAGCCAAACAGATCATCCATTCACGTTGTGAAGACAAAAGATAGAGAAAACATGCAATGACTTCACAATGAGTAACAGTAAGTAAAAGGAAGTGAAGATGAAACCAGTGACTCGTTGAAGATAATGATTTGTTGGACCAGTTCCAGTTGCTGTGACAACTGTACGTCTGGTTGGAGCGGCTAGGTATTTAAACCTTAGGACACACAGTCCCGGACACCCAGTCCTGAACACGCAGCTCAGGACACCCAGTCCTCACCGTATTCTCCTTGAGCTAAGGTCACACAGACCTTGCCCAATCACTCTGGTAAGTCTTCAAGGTAGACTCCCAAACCTTCACAGACTTCGTTCACCGGCAATCCACAATGTCTCTTGGATGCTGAGAACGCGACGCCTAACCGGCTGGAGGATGCATAGTCCTCAAGTGTAATAAGTCTTCAGATCACTCAGACAAGAAGACTTAAGTGATGCCTAATTCTCTCTGGCTCTGGGTGGTTAGGGCTTTATCCTCGCTAGGTATTCTCTCTCTCAAAGGGTTCGAGGTGGGTTGCTCTCAAACGACAAAAGCCGTGCACTGAATCTGAGCAGCCAACCGTTTATGGTTGTAGGGGGTGGGCTATTTATAGCCACTTGGTAACCCGACCTGATTTGTCCGAAATGACCCTGGGTCACTAAGGAACTGACACGTGTTTCAACGGTCAGATTTCAAACCCACACGGCAACTTTACTTGGGCTACAAGCAAAGCTGACTTGTCCGACTTTGGACAAGATTTGCTCTCATAGTCTTCACTCGGAGACATAGGTTTTTTTTGTTTAGGCATCACTTCAGTCGTTCTGACTGGTTCTCTTGGACCCCACTTAACAGTACGGTGGTTCCTATGACTCAACACAAATGAAAGAGAACTACGAAAGATCTAAGTCTTCGAGTTTCATAGGCTTCACGTGGTGTCTTCTCTTGTCATAGTCTTCAATGTGAATATCTTCATATACCACCATTGACTTCAATGTCTTCATACATTTTTAGGGGTCATCTCTGGTAGGAAAACCGAATCAATGAGGGACTTCTACCTGTGTTATCCTGCAATTCTCACAAACACATTAGTCCCTCAACTAGGTTTGTCGTCAATACTCCAAAACTAACTAGGGGTGGCACTAGATGCACTTACATATATATGATCTTAGGACATAGGGGCACATGGCATCGAATTCGCCTATAGGGCCTCCCGAAACACAGGGCCGGCCCTGGTGCACAGTGCACACACTCCTTTCACATTGTTTCTCTCCCAGTCAGCACATATCACCGTGTGGAGGAGCCGTGGGATGGCGCGACTTCACCGGATCACAGCGAGCAGGCCGGGAGGTTAGCTAGTAGTTGTTTTCACTCAATGTAACTAAAATAAGAGAAAGAGAAAGATAACAGAAAAGCTGCGAGGTTTGCGCAGAGGAAAAACCACTCTCTCTCACTCAATGTAACTAGGAAAAACCACTCTCTCTCACTCAATGTAACTAAGATAAGAGAAAGAGAAAGATAACAGAAAAGCTGCGAGGTTTGCGCAGAGGAAAAACCACTCTCTCTCCAGTTCGTGTTCATCGTTCTCGCTCGCATCTCTCTCTCGATCGCTCGTTTCGCAACGATAGTGCGCTCCCTCCCCGGATCGTGACGCTGCATTTAGAGTTTAGACATCGGCGGTCGGCTTTTCTACGGCGTCCTTTCCTTTGCCGGCGCAACCTCCAAAGCTTATACAGTAAGTGCGCTCAGCTTCTCTGTGCCAACCACCAAGATGCGACCGTGATTTCTCTGTGTTGCCAGTGGAGTTTGAGATTGGGCCGTGACTTGGAGATGTTGTAGCGTCCCTCCTGCTGTTTAGATCAACTAGTCATCAACCTGTACTTCTGCACCGGCTAGCATAAGAACGTACTTACTAAGTTTTCAATGTTATGACTGCAATATCATATTACAGTTTCCCGTTTATCCATATTAAATAATAATTTGAGTGAATTCCTCAATATCATATCTTATGTATTCTAAATTCCTCAATTATTATCAACCTTATGAATTCTAATTTGCTAGCTGCCTTGATGATAAAATAATTTTTTGGCTATCAACATGGCAAGTTTATGAGAAGGGGTACAGTACACTGTCTAAGAAGAGCTGCAACTAATTAACGTCTCTATTCCTACTGAATTTGATAGAATGCATGGAGGCATCATACCAATAATCCGGTACCCAGAAGAAACGATCACAAATGGATGCATCATTAAGTTTTCAACTGAAACACATTATGTGAACTAATTTGGGTTGGTGGAAAATATAGGCCACTGAGCCTTTCCATCAGCAAGACATTCATTTTAAAAATGTATAATTTGTTGAGCAATATTGATTTCCCTTTTCTAAATATTTCCACATTTGCAGTTGCATTAGTGAAAAAGAATGGAAACTGTACCCAGAATTTGTGGTGTTAAATTTCTAATTTCGATCAGACATCTAATTGGTAACTAAAAGCATGTACTCCCAACGAAGGAGGACAATTTATTGATCTGTAAGCAAACTGCATAACAATAATGTTTATCTCTTCTCAACTGAAGCTAGTAAAACCGAACCAATAGCACAATTTATTGAACATTAAGCAAACTGCACAAGAATGTTTATTATAAATATTAAATCAAGGTGTATTCAAGAAATCAAAAATAGCTCAAATGGGCACCGAAATTGGGTTAAATAGATATTTGCACGAGATGTTCTGGAAGATAGCCCACTCGGTGAACGATTAGTATTTTTCTTATTTGTATTATTCCCGTAATTTTATCACAAACTACTAAAGCAACATTAGGACTCCTTGCCAAGTCCCTGGAGCCGCCGCGCCTGCTGGTTCCTGCAGCGCCCGAGGAGTGTCTTCATGCGTGAGCTCGGGATCGAGCAGAGAGCTCCAGCCCCGTTGACCGCCTGCTCGTCCAGCGCCTCGCTATGGGTCTCCCGTATCAGATCACTTAGGCCCAGCGCCTCCTAGGCCCAGCCAGACCCGCCGGCCTGCTGCTTCCACTGGACCAGGCCATGGCCTAGGGTTAGCTACCCCGCCCTCTGTATGCTCCTGTTGTGGCCCAGTCCAGCAGATTTGGCCCGTTATGGGTTTTTTCTTGTTTCAGCGATTGTAGCGATTTATCCGTAGATTTTTAGAATTGCAAAAAAAGCCCTAGCCTTCATGCATGTCATTACTCACAAACCGTGCATCGGTTTAAAATGTTCTATATATGTAAAATGCTTATAATTTTGTGTAGATCAATAATTTGCCACTTTCATCCATGTTTGAGATGTTTAAAATGATGTTTGCTTTAATTTCCTTAAATAACTTGCTAAAATGATTTTATTCATAACTAAATAACCGTAGCTCCAAACCTAATAAACTTTATATGTAAATGGGGTAGAAAATTGCCTAGTTTAACATGGTGGCATCACTTTGCATGTTTGATAACTCTAAAATTGTGTTTAGGGCAGAACAGTACCAAACCTTAAAATATGCACATGAGGAGTTTCCGGACTTGTTGTTTGTTGTTTCGGCCTCATTTAAACTTGCTTAGATAGGTAGTGTTCATATGCTTCACCCTTGCCATGTTAAACAACATTTAATATTGTTGGGTACATAAACGAGATTGAACTAAATAACTTGAATGTGGATGTTCCGTCAATATGCAACTCACTGCATATTGAGCTCCACTTAATTTGTAGTGTTGTTTGTTGTTGCATATTGAGCTCCACTTAATTTGTAGTGTTGTTTGTTGCATATTGCCATGCCATGCTTATTTAAACCAGACATGCATCATACTTGGTTGTGCACCATGCCATGTTTATGTGGTGGTTGTTTACTATGTTGTTTACTTCTTTCCGGTGTTTCTTCTTTGGGTTAGTTCCGTTAACGTCACGTTTGTGAGGATTCATTCGACTACGTCCGCTTGTATTCTTCATGTACTCGTTCTTCTTCCTTGCGGGATCTCAGGAAAGATGACCATACCCTCGAAATCACTTATATCTTTGCTTGCTAGTTGCTCTCTCTATTGCTATGCCTATGCCGCGATACCTACCACTTGCTATGTCATGCCTCCCATATTGCCATGGCAAGCCTCTAACCCACCTTTCCTAGCAAACCGTTGTTTGGCTATGTTACCGCTTTACTCAGCCCCTCTTATAGCGTTGCTAGTTGCAGGTGAAGATGAAGTTTGTTCCATGTTGGAACATGGATATGTTGGGATATCACAATATCTCTTATTTAATTTAATGCATCTATATACTTGGTAAAGGATGGAAGGCTCGGCCTTATGCCTGGTGTTTTGTTCCACTCTTGCCGCCCTAGTTTCCGTCATACCGGTGTTATGTTCCTTGATTTTGCGTTCCTTACACGGTTGGGTGTTATGGGGACCCCTTGACAGTTCGCTTTGAATAAAACTCCTACAGCAAGGCCCAACCTTGGTTTTACCATTTGCCTCACCACAACCTAGCTTTTCCCTTGGGAGTCATGCTCCCGAGGGTCATCTTTATTTTAACCCCCCCGGGCCAGTGCTTCTCTAAGTGTTGGTCCAACCTGAGCGATGTCCGGCGCCCCTTGGGCAACCAGGGTCTATGCCAACCCGACGTCTTGCTCATCCGGTGTGCCCTGAGAACGAGATATGTGCAGCTCCTATCGGGATTTATCGGCACATTCAGGTGGCTTTGCTGGTCTTGTTTTACCACTGTTGAAATGTCTTGTAACCGGGATTCCGAGCCTGATCGGGTCGTCCTGGGAGAAGGAATATCCTTCGTTGACCGTGAGAGCTTGTGATGGGCTAAGTTGGGACACCCCTGCAGGGTTTTGAACTTTCGAAAGTCGTACCCGCGTTTATGGGCAGATGGAGATTTGTTAATATCCGGTTGTAGAGAACTTGACACTTAACTTAAATAAAATGCATCAACTGTGTGTGTAGCCATGATGGTCTCTTTCCGGCGGAGTCCGGGAAGTGAACACGGTTTTGGTGTTATGCTTGAATGTAAGTAGTTTCAGGATCACTTCTTGATCACTTCTAGTTCACGACCGTGGCTTTGCTTCTCTTCTCGCTCTTATTTGCGTATGTTAGCCGCCATATATGCTTAGTGCTTGCTGCAGCTCCACCTCACTACCTTTCCCTACCCATAAGCTTAAATAGTCTTGATCTCATGGGTGTGAGATTGCTGAGTCCTCGTGGCTCACAGATTACTTCCAAAACATTTGCAGGTGCCGTTGATACCAGTGCAGAAGACGCAGCTGAGCTCAAGTGGGAGCTCGATGAAGATCGTGTTCGTTGTGTTGTTTTCCTTTCCTTTCGATCAGTAGTGGAGCCCAGTTGGGGCGATCGGGGACATATGCATTTGGGGTTGTCTTTATTTTGGTTCCATAGTCAGACCTTGTTTGTATCTGGATGCTGTAATGCTATCAACATGTCAAGTTTATGAGAAGGGGTATAGTACAATGTTTAAGAAGAGCTGCAACTAATTAGCGTCTCTATTCCTACTGAATTTGATAGAATGCATGGAGGCATCATACCAATAATCCAGTACCCAGAAGAAACGATCACAAATGGATGCATCATTAAGTTTTCAACTGAAACACATTATGTGAACTAATTTAGGTTGGTGGAAAATATAGGCCACTGAGCCTTTCCATCAGTAAGACATTCATTTTAAAAATGTATAATTTGTTGAGCAATATTGATTTCCCTTTTCCAAATATTTCCACATTTGCAGTTCCATTAGTGAAAAAGAATGGAAAATGTACCCAGAATTTGTTGTGTTAAATTTCTAATTTCGATCAGACATCTAAATTGTAACTAAAAGCATGTACTCCCAACGAAGGAGGACAATTTATTGAACTGTAAGCAAACTGCACAACAATAATGTTTATCTCTTCTCAACTGAAGCTAGTAAAACCGAACCAATAGCACAATTTATTGAACATTAAGCAAACTGCACAAGAATGTTTATTACAAATATTAAATCAAGGTGTATTCAAGAAATCGAAAATAGCTCAAATGGGCACTGAAATTGGGTTAAATAGATATTTGCACGAGATGTTCTGGAAGATAGCCCACTCGGTGAACAATTAGTAATTTTCTTATTTGCATTATTCCCGTAATTTTATCACAAGCTACTAAAGCAACATTAGGACTCCTTGGAAATTGTAGTATTTTTAAAAATATTTAGATATTGTTTAATTTCCCCCTATAAAATCTAGAAAAATGCTGAAATAAAGATTGTTACATAAAAATGAAGATTTTAATTCACTTTCCTTATTAAAAATCTTCAGTCAAGATGTAGTCAAATTTTGAGGAGGAAAAGAGCCAATTGGTTTATGTGGATATTTGCATGCATGGGATGCTATGAGAGATAGTACACTTGGTGAATAATCAATGTTTATCTTACTTTCATTATTCTAGGAGTTTTATCATAAGCTATAGAACCAATATTGTGATTTGTTGCCAAATTCTTTTTTATATTTTTGACAACATCAAGATATTGTTTCATTTTCATTTCCTCTAAAATAGCTAGAGAAGAATCTAAAGAAATATTATTACATAAAAATGGTGATTTTGATTCACATTCATTATTAGAAATGTTAAACCAAGAGGTGGAGAGTTTTGAAGTAAAAAAGAGCTCAACTGGTCATTGAAATTTGTTTATGTACTATAAAGTTGGAGATGTGTTGTGAATGTTATGAAACAATATTTGAGAGAGTCCATTTTGTGGACAACCTTGTATTTAGGTTTTTGTTTTTTTTCCCAAATGTATATGAACAACTCATGTACCAATATTAGTACTTCACAACAAGTTTTAGTAAAAGCAATTACAATTTTTTTTGCTAAACACACATAAAAACTCACTTTGACTTTCCCCAAAATAATTGAATATTTTATCCATTCCATGCGCATGATCTACAATTGTATATGTGTACATGTGTATATTGTTTCTGTGATTTTAACTCTTCATTTCGCATATGTATATTTCAAAATTGAGTTTATTTCACGCACAAAAAAGAATTGAGTTTATTTCAATAAGTGAGCAAAAACTTATTAAAACATAAGTCAATGGCATGTGAGGAATCCTTTCTTTCGTCCTACACAGAAACTCCACCACTCAGCATTTTAGGATCCTCTCACTCAAGGGATATGACTTTGGGCTGACAGACATTTAGGACTCGCAACTTGCTTTCCCACATGTCAACCATCAAAGATGATCTATCTCAAGTCACTTAAAAATCTTTGTCCTCAACAGTAAACCCACCCCAAAAGC
>NC_057794.1:48708960-48712894 GCF_018294505.1 Triticum aestivum | reverse complement strand
CAACAAGCTCCTGCCACCTCTTCGTCAATGGAGTCTGTGCAATACGCGCAGATCAAACGAAAAACTAACGTCTTGTTTCACGTAAGACATTTTATGACAAGCTTTAGTTTGGAGCTGCCGCCCATACGAGCCGGTGGCGACTGTGCGGATGAGGACAAACAGAGAAGAGGGAGAGGGCTGGTCAGGTAATAGAGGGGGACATATATGGGTGAACTAGCAGTGTGACCCGCGCAATTGAACGGCTAGATCTAGTACATGTTTTGATATTGAGTTGATTCTCTAGAAGATATTCGGTTATATGAAAAAAATATGACCGGCATATATACTTAATGGAAACACTACCACGATTTGGTAAACATTTATTTGTACTAATCATATTGTGGTGTGGGTATAAGACTATCAATAGAAGACCAATGGTATTAAGGCTTTGGGCTCATGTGTAAAGCATGTACTTTCGACTTTATCTTAGTCTTCTCGTATTGCACAGTTCATTGTGTTTTGAATTCTATATCCCCACTAAAAAATTTAGGGAATCATTTTACTAAGGTAAAATAAATGCTGTCGGACTTAAGGTTAGTTGATGTCTTTATCCAGCCGCCTTCTGATTTGCTAGATGGCGATCGTGTTTTCCCTCGATGCAATGTCATTTCCTCCAAATGGTTCCAAGAAATCTCATCTCACACTATTTGTCTTTAGCAAAATATAAATACTCTCTCTCCCTCCTTCCTTGTTCGATCTCTCTGTCTCGCCATATTACTTTTCCCATGTGCGTCTCTTGTATTTTGTGTTAGAATATATGTTCTTAGCACAAATACAATGGCATGTCATATAATTGACAGGGTTTGTTATAACTTCTTTTTTGCTATAACATCTTCTTAGCTACTCTCTTCATAACTTATTTTCATTATTGTGTGCACATGTTTTGTCTATTTCACTTACCCACATAGATATTCATCATTAGGAAGTGTTCCTAGCTTATTTGTGTGGAGGATTGGACATATATGTTAATTGCATGGCTTTATCTAAAGTAGTTTCTAAACTTATCTGATGTACAGGAAAAGCATGGCAGAATTATCATACAATTGTACGTAATCCTTGGTGTACCTTATTTTTTCTGCCTTATAATTTCAGTGTCTGATCTATGACAGCTTTGTATAATATGACATGTTTAGATGCTTACCACATTCTCAACTTACTCTAATATTCTTCTTTTGTATAGCTGGTATTTATTAGTGTCAGACTTACATCTTGTCCGCCTTATAGTTTTAGTGTCTGAGTTACGCCATTTGATTTGTACAGTATCATGTGTTCAGATGCTTACATGCATTCTCTACTTGCTATAATATTATGTGTCGCAATGTCACTTGACCATGGCATTTTCTTTTGACCGCCTTATAATTTTAAGTGTCTGACTTACGCAGTTTGATTTGTACAGTATAATGCGTTTAGATGCTAACAGATTCTCAACTTACTCCAATATTTCATGTTGCATTGCCACATGGCCATCTAAATATACTATTTGTATATATTGATCAAAATTTGTAATTCAGCACAGATTGTTTGTATTATCTTTTCCATCTTGTTATTCATTGCCTTTTCTTTTACCAAATTATATCCTTTTGTCTGAGAAATAAATTTATTTTTAAGTCAATATATCATTCATATATTTTTTTGCAATTTCGCTATTTATGAAAAGGCTACTTTGCTATCAAAATTACTTATAATTTTGAATTTTGTATATAAAATATGGATGTACTATTTTTCCATGTGGATATGGACAAAATAAAATATATTTATTTCCACCTATGTATATATTATTTTAGCTTAAATTAACGAATATGGAGGTTTTATGAAAATTCTACTTTGCTATCAAAATTATTTATTATTTTGAACTTCATCTATAAAGTACGGATGTATTATTTTTCCATGTGAACAATTCTCGAGCGAGCGGAGCTGAAAACGAAGACGAACAATTTTGCCAAAAATGTGGGGTAGAATTTGTGGATTCTCGCATACGAAGATACCAAATGGGATACATCAAACTCGCATGTCCCGTGACTCATGTGTGGTATTTAAAAGGTCTTCCTAGTTATATCGCGAATCCTTTAGATAAACCTCTTAAGAAGTTGGAGGGAAAAATACTTATTTCCACATATGTATATATTATTTTAGCCAAAAGGAACGATTGTGGAGGTATGTATGTCTACGATTTAGTTGGACGTAGATATATATTTTTTATGTGTCCGGCATGTTTAAGTTTTTTTTCCTGTTTTGATAGTGCCTTTCGGCGTTTAAATACGGATGTATTATTTTTCCATTTGAATATGGACAAAATAAAATATACTTATTTCCACCTATCTATATATTATTTTAGCTTAAATGAACGAATATGGACATTTTATGAAAAGGCTACTTTGCTATGGAAATTATTTATTACTTTTAATTTCATCCATAAAATACGGATGTATTATTTTTCCATGTGAATGTGGATAAAGTAAATATACTTATTTCCACCTATGTATATACTTATTTTAGCTTAAAGAAACAAATATGGAGGTTTGAATGTCTATGATTGGTTAGACGTTGTCATGTATCTTCCATATGTCTGGCACATTTAAGATTTTTTTTCTACTTTGTCATGTATCCAGCATTTTGTCATGGCTACAATAGCATGTCTTCATGTCGGCTTTTAAAATTAAATACACATGCTGCTTGGCATTCTATGCATGCAAACATATGGTCCAGCGTTATTTTTTTAGGGGCAGTGATCTGCGCCGGCGCACCGGCCCAAGCGTTGGGCCGGTCAAGGCCCAGCCGTCCGATCCGCGAGCTCGAGCCGTCAGATCTGTTCCTCGAGCCCCCTTCCCCCGCGTTGACTTCTTCCTCTTCTTCTTCACCGCGTCCTCACCCCAGCCGCTCCTTGTCGCCGACGACTAGCCCCCTCACCTGGACCTCCTCCTCCCCCCCCTCCTAGTCCCACGCTGCTGGATGCGCTCTCTGTCCCTGCCGCCGCCGGCCGCCGTCCCCGTCCCCGTCGCAGCATCTGTACTCGTCCCCCGGTCCAGCAAAAAGCCCATCGCCCCCTCGTAGCAAAAAATGGCGCCGTCTTGAAGCACACCCGCATCCCTTGTCGTCGCAGCACCTAGCAGCCGCTGTCGTCGCTGGACTGTCGTGTCGCCGACGCAGCTCTCAACGTCGCTGCTCGCTGCCATTGGCGAGTCAGGTTGAAGCTTTTTATCTCATCGGTTGAAGCTTTTCTCTATGCCTGTTGAAGCTTTTCTCGCGGATTGAAGCTTTCCACCATGCCAATTGAAGCTTTTCTCGCGGATTGAAGCTTTCCACCATGCCAATTGAAGCTTTTTTCACCTGAGCTTGAAGCTTTTTTCACAAAGTGTTGCAGCTTTTTACTCTGCGGTTGCAACAAAAACACAGAGAGACGCCGTGGTCGTCGTCGAGGAAGATTTTCTCGATCTCTGTTTGAAGCTTTTTTCATCTGTGGGTTGAAGCTTTTTGTCAAAACGGTTGTAACTTTTCCTGTATTTCGTTGTCTGGTTGAAGCTTTTTTATCTACTGGATGTAGCAAAAACCTCCAACGGTAGTAGCAAAAGCCTGCTACGGTTGCAGCAAAAAAATCATTGTCGTCCTCGCGAGGTCGTAGCTCTGTCTGATGGATGTAGCAAAAAGCTTTGCCGGTAGTAGCAAAATCCAACAACGGTTGCAACTTTTCCTTGTTGTGCAATGCCATTGAAGCTTTCTATGTCTATGGTTGAAGCTTTTTTCAACGGCTGTTGAAGCTTTTCTAGGTGACGGTTGCAACACTTGTATACGCGGGAGGATCCGGGCATGGCTGCAGCCATGGCGGCCGGCGAGGGAGCGCCTGGCCGCCGGCGATGGAGGTCGTGGTCGCCCAGTCGCGGCCCGGGGGGAGGGGGAA
>NC_057794.1:48705088-48708684 GCF_018294505.1 Triticum aestivum | reverse complement strand
AAGGCTTGAGGTAGGGGATGGATCTGGCCATGGCGGCAGGCAGCCATGGCAGTCGGCGAGGGGAGCCTGGCCGCCGGCGAAGTAGCTCGTGGTGGCCCAGTCGCAGCTCGGGGAGAGGGGAAGGGATGGAGAAGGGGTGGAGAGGAGGGGGCAGAAGAAGAGGGCTACCGCGCGCCCCATGAAGGAGACGCGAGGAAGAGGGAGACCGGTCCAATGTTTCCGCCGGTGCCTCGGCCCCAAACGTTTCCCTTTTTTTAGGGGACCAGCGTTCTTCTTGTGTTGTTTTTTTACGTGTTCTTGTTGTGTTGTATATGTACGTACATGTCCTGGGAGCTCACGACTTCTGTTTTTTTTCCGGCAGTCCAAGGAGGACACGTCTCCGTGTATTGCCGTGGAGGCCAGAGGTTGACTACGTACGTGTCCTGGGAAGACCCGTCTCCGTGTATGGCCGAAGATGACTTTTTTTCCCAATCTGTAACATGTCCTTTATTTCCATGTACAGAAGACACATCTAAACATGTACGTGTCTTATTCATCATAGATGCATGGCGTGACAGACTTTGTATGTGCAACACAATATATGTTTGTACAAACTATTTCTATGTAACGTTGTATTTTTAAATCTCAGCCGTTAAAATCTAAAAGTTTACGGTCGAGATAATTTAATCTGTGTGGATGAATCGTGGTGGCTTGTTTGACTTCCGTCTTATGTATATAATAGATAGATAGATAGATTGGCGCTACCGACTAGTTTGACATGGCTGGCGCATCTCAGCGTCGGCATATCCGTCCCAGATTTGGATAGGATATGGCGAGTGCCGGTTAGTCTGGTTGGTTATGGAGAGAGCTCGGTTATAGATGTTGTAAGATCATCTCCAACGCCGACCCTCAAAATGCCTGCATATGCCTGGACCACGTTGTTCGTACGTGTTATGCAATCTAACACTAGTAGAAAAGCGACTTTTAGTACCGGTTCGTAAGGACCTTTAGTACCGGTTCTGAAACGGGTACTAAAGGGTGGGCACTAAAGCCCCCCTAGTCTCGGTTTAGCACGAACCGGGACCAAAGGCCCACCACGTGGTACGAGGCGCGCCGTGGTCTTGGGGACCTTTAATCCCGGTTGGTGGATTTTTTTTATATATTTTTTGAAATAAAGCAAAAACAGCCCGCCTACTGGGTCGACACGGCCTGCATACGACTAGAAACCCAACCCCTAGGTTGGCCAGGATGCAGGCCCGTACGGCCCAGTAGGCCCCACAGGGCAGAAGACTTGCAATAGGCCCACAAAGGCCTGCTTAGAGAGGAGCTCGACATGGTAGCCGCGGCGGGGCTTATAAACCGGTGCGAGCTCCTCTCAACTAGTGAGGTAGGACTAAACATTGTGCACTGCGGGTGGCAGCGCACCACCTTTAGTACCGGTTGGTGGCTTCAACCGGTAATAAAAGGGGGAGGGTCTTTAGTACCAGTTGGAGCCACCAACCCGTACAAAAGGGGGGGGGGGGGGTCTTTAGTACAGGTTGGAGCCACCAACCTGTACTAAAGTCCACCACCTCTTTAGTACCGGTTCGTGCCATGAACCGGTACTAAAGGTTCGCCACGAACTGGTACTAATGAGCGTCGCCCGCCTAGCCGTTAGAACCGGCACTATTGGTGACATTAGTGCCGGCTCAAATACAAACCGGGACTAATGAGCTGAACATTTGACCCTTTTTCTACTAGTGTAACATGAGCCTGTATCGTTCCGCCGAGCGGTCCAGATGCACTTACTCATGCCAAACAACAACAAAGTTGGCGGGTGGGCTTTGCCGGAGTCCGGACATCAGCCACGTATAGGACTCCGACACCACCCCTGGCCCACCCAAAACCCTCTCCCGGTCCCATTTTCTTCCAATCCGCCCCTTCTCCCCGTTGCTTTGCATCCGCACCCTTCTCCTCCTCTGCCGCTGCTCTACCTCTCTGGCCGGCAGACAGGCATTGCTGGACCTCCGCAACCAGCACCGACGCACTCGCTCGCTTTTTACGACCGCGTCGTCCACCCAGGACCCGTACGTAGGCAGGAACACTAGGGTATCCACATGTCCAACCATACCCTTAACTTATGACTAGTATAGCTAGTACCGAACTTATATCTTCTATACAAAATTAGAATGCTATCCATATATATTGTCTCATCGTTTCTTCTCTTTTTTTATCTCACACTCACTATCATCTTTAGTTTTTACACATGCTCCTAGACCATCTACATTCATGATTCAAAAAAAAAGACGAGCAGCCATCATAGGAATATGGACTATCATTGTGAAGCTTCTCCACGTATATATATATATACACACACAAAGAAGAAGAATCTTTTCATATAAGAGAAGAGATCAAGATACATAATAACTGTCAATATCCATCACAAAGTGTGCAATGATGACCAAAGCTTATACCTTTTTGGATGACGCGGCTATTTAAGCTGGTCGAGGCGCTCCTCACGTGGAGAGGTGGGATTAAACCACTACTATAGCCTTGCTTGGCAGGTTGCAGCTGCGAAGGGTTATATGTTTACCAAGTTCAGTCTATCGGGAACTCGGCAAAGCTATGCCCCTAGACTTCTCACAACCACATCATTGCTGGTCCGCTGTGTTTACCAAGTTCCTAGATAGCGAAACTCGGCATATATGTGCCTTTCTTTAAAACAAAAATGTATGGCCCCAACAAGGCGACGTTGGGTGTTTAGTCCCACCTCGTCGCGCGAGTAGCCACACAACCGGCTTAAATAACCGCGTACTCCAAAAGTGCTAGGCATCTTTCTCAACCATCAATGCTCTCTTTGTGAAGCAGATGGACAATCATTTGTTGTGTCTGACCATAGTTTAACCCCTTCACAGAGGGTGGATTGGTGAATCTACTCACATTGAGAGAGAGTTCTTAAGTTAAATCATTTTCCTACTTACCCTTTATTTTTTTTACTTTTTGATAATTTTATTGTATATGAGAATCCATCTGCATATGGTTCCCAATGGCCATCATTCCACAATGAAACCATCAATGACGTAAAAGTAATGGCACGGGGCAACATCCATTGGTGGTGACCTTGATCGTTTTGCGGCTGTGTGGGTGAGGACAAACATACACTACTAGAGAAAATCTTATACACATAAACTTAGCAGTAGCATTGGATAAAATGAAGCGCTACTACTATTTAGTAGTAGCGCGTGGAAGTAAAAGGCGCTGCTGCTATACTGTTAGTAGTAGCGCGTTTTAGAAAAACGTGATGCTGCTATGTTTGAAATGGGCGCACATGGCTTGAACCACTTACCTGGAGCGCGTATACTTACCCAGCACTACTGCTATGCTCCATGGTAGTAGCACTTTTCTCTAACTCGTGCTGCTACTAACCCTACCTTATCATCCCCGCGCGGCCAACCCTCTCACTCACTCTCCCCCGCAACCCCCGTCATACGTCGTTGCCGCCGTTCCCCGACCACAGTCGTCGCCCGCCACAGCGCTCGTCGTCCTGCTCCTCCGGAACTGAGGTAGTCCCTCCATCCCTCCTCCTCCCTCCTCCCTCCTCCCATCCGTCCTCCTCCCTCCTCCCTCCTCCCATCCCT
>NC_057794.1:48700043-48704545 GCF_018294505.1 Triticum aestivum | reverse complement strand
AATGTAGTTTTTTTTTTACTGTTTTTAGTAAGTGTTTAGTAGAATTAGTAAGAAAATTAATAGAACTAGTTGAACTAGTTTATTTTTTTGTAAGAACTAGTTTATTTTTATTTGTAGTAACTGCTTAGTTGAACTAGTTGAATTAATAGAACTAGTTTATTTTTAGTAAGAAAATTTAGGTATATGAAATTTGATGATCTAATTAAAATTATACTATAGAACTAGTTTATTTTTAGTAAGAAAATTAATAGAACTAGTTTATTTTTAGTAAGAAAATTAATAGAACTAGTTTATTTTTAGGTGTATTTAACAGAATTCTACGTTGATTCATTTTGAAGTGGACATGCCATATTTTGAACATGTCACATTTGTTGTTATTTTTTAGTTAAAGAAATTATTCCCGCATCGACGTCGATGATGTCTATCCCGCATCCTCGTCACCGACTCGGCGGAGGAGGCCTGCCTGATCAGAGGGGCCATGTCCGGGACTGGGCTCCGCCGGGCTGGTACTGGGAGGTGCTACCTTCCGGGGGCGCAGCTTGGTGAGGAGCCAACCCTTCTTTGACCCGAAGCTTCTTTGGTGGCGGTCGCGTGGGCCAGTGACGGTGTGGAGGCTTTCAGACACCGCGGAGGTGGTACGTCACCGTGTCAGCGAGGAGGACGAGTACGTCCGTCGCTACATGGTTGCGTTGGAGGGCAGGTTCAACAATACCAGACAGGTTCTTCAGGGATCTCACTGGAGCTATGATCCTATGATGGTTCCTTCTCTTTGGGTTTCCAGCGCTCGCGCCGATACCCGTCGTTCACTAGGGTTTTAGCTGTATTAGTGATGTCATATGTATGATACTATTCGAGATGTATTATGATAATATTCGACGATGTATGGACGCAAGAGACGATTTGGGATTGCTTATTGAATGCATGCTAATTTGAATACTAATTTATTTTATGATTTAGTTTTGCTTATTGAATTCTCAAATTGGAGAACTACTAATGTTTTGAATGCTCAAATTGGAGAGCACTATGCAAGGCGTATGCATTTGATTAGTTGATAGCTTATAGGGTTTTTGTTTTTGCAGAAATCAAGGAGCCCCTCCATCATTCCTGCTGTCATTCACATCACCGACTGTAACACCCAAGATGCGGCTATATCTCTCACATGTCGAGGCATGACTTAGAGGCATAACCGCATTTTGGTATTGTCGCAAGAAGGGTCATATTCACACAATCCCATGTACAAGAACAATGAAGTAAATAGTTGGCTTACAATCGCCACGCCACACAATGAACAGACAATTCATACATTAAACAGAGTACACACAAGGTCCGACTACAGACGAATCCAAAAGAAAAGAAGATAACCCCAAATGCTAAATCCCGATCGTGTCCCTACTGGGCACCACTACTGATCATACAAAAAGGAAACATAGTAATGGCCAAGGTCTTCGTCGAACTCCCACTTGAGCTTGGTGGCATCACCTGCACTGGTATCATCGGCACCTGCAACTGTTTTGGTAGTATCCGTGAGTCACGAGGACTCAGCAATCTCAAAAACCCGTGAGATCAAGACTATTTAAGCTTAAAGGTAGGATGTGGTTATGAGGTGGAGCTGCAGCAAGCGCTAAGCAAATATGGTGGCTAACATATGAGTACAATAGTTAGGTGAGAAACTATGCAGCGGTCGTGAATTAGAAGTGATCAAGAAGTGATCATGAACTACTTACGTTCGAACATAACCTCACCGTGTTCTCTTCCCGAACCTCGTCGAAAAGAGACCATCACGGTTACACACGCGGTTGGTGTATTTTAGTTAAGTCAAGTGTCAAGTTCTCTACAACCGGATATTAACAAATTCGCATCCACATAACCGCGGGCACGACTCTCGAAAGTTTAAATCCTGCAGGGGTGCCCCAACTTAGCCCATGACAAGCTCAGGATCCATGGAGACAATCCTCCATCGCGGGAACCTCCGATCAGATTCGGAATCCCGGAGCACAAGATATTTCGACAATGGTAAAACTAGTCCAACAAAACCTCCCGACGTGCCGACACCCTGATAGTAGCCGCGCGTATCTCGTCTCAGGCCACAATCGGATTGTCCAAACTTCTGGTAGGCCAATCTAGAGTTGCCCCTAGCAATCACCGGCAGTTGATAGGTTTGGACCAACACTCGTGAGGAGCACAGCCCGGGGGTTGATTAAGTCCACGGGGTCCGGAAATTCCCTATGCAAGTTTTAGTTGTTATTAGGCAAATGGTAAAACCAATGTTGGGCCTTGCTGGAGGAGTTTTATTCAAAGTGAACTATCAAGAGGGGTCCATAAACCCTCACCGTGTTAGGGACGCAAAAAATCAAGGAACATAACACTGGTATGAAGGAAACTAGGGTGGCAAGAGTGGAACAAAACACCAAGCAAAAGGCTAAGCCTTCCACCCTTTACCAAGTATATAGATGCACTAATTAAATAAGAGATATTATGATATCCCAACATATCCATTTTCCAACATGGAACAACCTGCAAGGCACCTGCAAGTAGCAACGCTATAAGAGGGGCTGAGCAAAAGCGGTAACATAGCCAAACAACAGTTTGCTAGGAAGGTTGGTTAGGGGTTTGACATGGCAATATGGGAGGCATGATAAACAAGTGGTAGGTAGCGTGACATAGCGATAGAATGAACAACTAGCAAGCAAATATAGAAGTGATATCGGGGGTAATGATCATCTTGCCTACAAAGTTCTCAAGGTTGTCGAAAGCTTGCTCCCCGTAAACGTACTCGAAAGGATCCTCGTTCACGAACTCGTCTCCTGGCTCTACCAAAAGCAAGAACACAAGAAACGGAACAACAATCAATCACGATGCAATGCACAAGCAACATGATGCAAGACGTGGCATGGGTGCAAGATATGATGTGCAATGCATATGCGTACTCCAGAAGGGAAAAGATGATCATGGCCTCAACTTGACAAACCAAGCATGCCATTGGATAGATTAGGAGATTTCGATCGAAATTGATATAAAGATTACCAGAAACGGATGCACGGTTTGCAGATGACGAGCAAAACAAGAACATTGCCAAACTGCGCTCAACATCATCATAGCACTTAAGATGCATCATGAAAATATGCTACAACACTTCAACATAAAAACAAAACACATGGCTGTGAAGTACAGGTGAAGCTCTGCAAATCATGAACACTGAGCTCCTGCTATAACTCACTAGAACAAGTCTAAAACAGCATGGTAAAAACGCAAATGATAATAGTTTACAGACTTAGCAGTTTTTCACTGATCATGACAGAAACAACATCAGGTAGCAATGTTTAGAGCTAGTAAACTATATGCTACATGAACATATCATGACAAACAAAGGCATGGCATGGTAGTACTAAAGGCAAAGAACAAAACTCCCTTACTGAAATTGAGCCAAAGATGCACAGAAAAGATGGTAGCATCAATGCAAACTTGGCAAGTAATATGAACAGGTTTCAGACTTAAGAGGAAAATCATACATGGCAGGAACAGATTCATGATAGCAACTTTGCAAGCTTTTGACACTCACCACAAAGCATTTCATGCCATAACAAAGCAACTAACAGTAAGAATACACATTTATTAAGCTAAACATGGCAATAGCATGGTCATAGGGTACATGGATCACTAGCAAAACACATGGCAAAATTGCACTTCCTGTTAACAGACTGACAACAACAATATTTAGCAAAAGAAGAGCATTGTAATGATAAGCTACAGTATCCAATAATTATAAACAAAAGAATGAATGGATAGAGCATAACGATATCTTCAAAACATCCTTACTGGACTTCATCAAAATATGCATGGATTTACTTGTGGCAACAATTCAACATAGCAACCTATTGTAACAGGAAAAGACTTAGCAGAAATACTAATTGGCTGAAATCAGCAACATCAAGTGGCCTACTTGGCATGCTTGTGCTAGTCACCACATGAAGATGCTCCTAACACATGTAGGCATGTTGCTTAAAGGACATACACACAAAATGCTATGAAAAAGACAAAACAACAAGTTATGATTGTTTCCTATAGATAACATCATTTAGCACTTCTGCAACGAAGATTAGGGCATCAATATGGATAGTAACATACATGTAAATGACACTAGCATGTACGGCATCACGAGATGAACATTTCGACATATCATATGCGCAAATCGGAGCTACGAGCATGAAGTTATGACATGGCAAAGATGGTCACATGGGATTAAATATTCGGGGAGTTGGAGAGAATTTCGACCTCCAGATCTATGGTTCGTCGGCACGCGAACCGAGGCAAGGTCGAACTCGCCGGAGATGGCGGCGCGGAGGTTCGGCGGGGTCGGAAAGGCGCCGGGGAGGCCGGGGCTCGGCGGATCCGGGCAGCGCTGGCTCGGATCTAGCCGGAGGAGGGCCGGCGGTGACGGGGTGGCCGCGGTGCGTGGCGGTGGCGTGGTGGCGTGCGGGCAGCGACGGCAGCAAGCGCGGAAG